>NC_137816.1:46977243-46982243 GCF_963921795.1 Nannobrachium achirus
CCAAGTATGTACAGTTTATTTTCACGATGATCTTTTCTTTCAGTCAGGACAGCTTTTTACCAATCTTGGGCCACAGCGTGTGTGTCACGGGCGGTAGAAAGGTTCGCGTTTTGAACATGGTGATTGAAAAAGGAGAGGAATCCGCCATGTTACGTACCTCTGCGTTACTGGGAAAATAGTATCCATGATCCGAGTAAATGTAATCCCAGGATATCCTGTTTATTTTTACGATAATGTTTTCTTTCAGTCAGGACCACGTTTTACCAAACCTGGGCCACAGCGTTTGTGTCACGGTAGGTAGAAAGGACCGCGCATTGAACATGATGATTGAAAAATCTAGAATAGGAGAAGAATCCGCCATGTTACGTTTCTCCGCCGAGACTCCGCATTACTGGGAAAATACTAGTACTCATGATACGTACTAGGATACATAGAGGGACGATAGAGTGCAGTGCAGGATAGGAACAGAAGCTTGTGAGTGGCTGCAGGGAGACTGCACATGCTGGTCACGTGTACCGCGCTGCATTTTGGGAAATGTAGTGTTTTTCCCATATTATTGGTGTTTGATCACCGTGGTAGATCCTTCATTGCGGTAGCAATGTACAGTAACTACAGTACAGTAAAACGCGTCAAACGCGTCGTGGGCACTGCGGCTGGGCCTCCAGAGACATCAAAGAGATTGGCGTGTAGACACCTCGTGGGCACCCGATGTGTTAAAGTACTTAAAGTAAAAGTACTCATTATGCATCATATAATTTGTATTGTTTTTCCCAAAGACAAAAAATTTGGAGCGCAAGTTGCCGTTTCGCTGTTGGTGTCGATTTTGCCTTTCACCATCATTGTTTTCTGTGTCATCAGGTGAGTGAGCATGCTCTCCCTCTGAGCGTGTGTGTGTGTGTGTGTGTTTGCGCGCGCGTGCACGCGCGCATGTGTGTGTGTGTGTGTGTGTGTGTGTGTGTGTGTGTGTGTGTGTGTGTGTGTGTGTGTGTGTGTGTGTGTGTGTGTGTGTGTGTGTGTGTGTGTGTGTGTGTGTGTGTGTGTGGGTGGGTGGGTGGGTGGGTGGGTGTGTGTGTGTGTGTGTGTGCGTGGGTACGTGCATGCATATTGCGTACACATTTTAATGAAGCAGTATGCATCATGAATGATGTTAAATGTTACGCCCACAAAAAAATACTTTTTAATTTTGAGATTTCCATGTCAGACTAATTCATTCATTCATCATTCTTTAAACAATGAGTTTTATGTCTCTTTTTTATTTTCTATTTGACAGCAAGAAGAGGAGAAAGACAAATTCAGAACAAGAGGTATTTAGCCTATTTGTTTGGATGTTGCTGTTTTAATATGAGATGTTGATATTATTCAATCTCCTCTGTTAATTAGACATACAAATGAAATTGATCAAATGGAAACTTGCCAACAACAGTTTAGCAAAAGCATATTTCTGTATCTTCAATGTTAAAGGAGTAGTTCACCCTCAAAATGACTTTTTTCCTGTTGATTACTCACGCCATGGGGACACAACAGAAAGTAAAACATCAGATGGTTTCAATGTAACTTAATTTGTCTACATTATTGTTAAATGTAATGTTAAAGGAGTAGTTCACCCCCAAAATGACTTTTTTCCTATTGATTACTCACGCCATGGGGACTTCAGTTCAATAATATTTTTTTGTTTATGTCGCATTCCTAAGCCAATATTTTGAGGAGACTCTTTGTAGGCCCATTGATTCCGGATGGAGACCTAAATGCATTTGGGTCCCCATCCGGAATCAATGGGGGATACATTTATTATAATCAAATTATTCTCTTAGGAATGCGATGAATACGAAAAAATATTATTGAACTGAAGTCCCCATGGTGTGAGTAATCAATAGGAAAAAAGTCATTTTGGGGGTGAACTACTCCTTTAACATTACATTTAACATTACATAATGTAGTAGACAAATTAAGTTACATTGAAACCATCTGATGTTTTACTTTCTGTTGTGTCCCACACCAGCCGGCATCTGCATGTCCTGTGGTCTGTGGGAGGATCTGGACATGTGGGAGGATCTTGACATGTGGGAGGCGCTTCACATGTGGGAGGAGCTTGGCGTCTGTCCCTGCGGTCAATGGGAGGAGCTTGGTGTCTGTCCCAGTGGTCAATGGGAGGAGCTTGGTGTCTGTCCCAGTGGTCAGTGAGAGGAGCTCAGAGCCTTCAGTCCTGCAGGTGCAACAAGACTCTTCCTCTCATTGTCCCTCCTCTCACATCAACACTGTCTACTCCAGTGGTTCTCAACCTGTGGGTCGGGACCCGGGGGGGCTCAGTGACATTCAAACCAGGGACCAGCAGGACCCAAGCAGATCACAACACAACCCTGCAACACACATTGTAAGTTATGAAAACACACATCTATCTGATTGTGATAGCAATTGAATTATAACAGCTCAACAATGCGTTGGGTGTCCGAAAAAGAAAAGCACAAAAACACATTTTAAATATTTTAAATAGACATATTTTAGAAAACATTATTGTCCATCAACTTTTGAATAAAATGGAAATGTGTCTTTGGCATACAGGCAGTCAGCCAGTATACAACAATAAAACACACATAGAATAAACTATTTATTAAAAACTACCGTATATAACATGCATCCCATAACATAGCAGCAGTGATCAAGGGCTGTAGGGGTTGGAACTATTTCAATATTTTCTTATTTAAAATTTCCACAGCAGTTGGCACAAATGATCTTGGTCTTGTAAATTAGTTCGAATTTATGTGTATTGTTCTTCTCAGGTCTGGTGAAGCAGGAAATGAAGATGTGATCTATTCTACTGTGAAGGATGAAGTCTCTGCAATCTATTCCACTGTCTGTGGATAAAACCAAAAAGGCAAAGTAAAGTCGAGTAAAACCAAAGTGAAACCATTAATTCTTTCTCAGTGATGAACCTTGGACTATGTTCTACTGCCATCTAGAGTTTAAGAGGCAGAACGTCATCATCTTTATCTGTGTATCATGAATATTCTAAACACAAGCATTCTAAAGGTTGTGAGACATGCTAACTGTAGCCCTGTGTTGTATCTTCAGGGATGTGAAGGACGCAAAGGCTTTGACAAAGTTTCAGATAACAGTTTATTGAAGAAAATGGAGAATGGAGGGATAAAGGGAAGGAGATGTAGGAGATGTAGAAGAAGGAAAGGGTGAGAGGGGGAATGGCTCTGAGGGTTGCTTCGTTCTGTCAGGGTTTTATAGGGAATGTTCATGAACATGAGTTTATTTACCCTCTGTACTTATCTGCATGTACCTGGCCTTGTACTGGTTATGTGTGATTTTAACTTGAAACTGTAATGAATAGATGAGTGAGGCATAATGTACAAAATATATTAAGTGTGTGTGTATGTTACAAATATAATCTTTGGTCTGCCAGAAGAATAATCTTTGGTCTGTACACTGTTTAGTATACCCGTACGTGTGGTCAGGAAGGGCAAAGCTATTTCTAGGGATAGAACACACCCGTTATACAGACAATATAACCTTATGCCCTCAGGACGACAGTACACAGTACCTGGGTTGAAGGCGAGGGCCTCGAGGACATTTGTCCCCACTAGTATAGGGCTTCTGAACAAACAAGCCCCAGCTCAGTTCCGCGCATAAAATGTTAAAATGTTATGACTGGTAGCCTGTTTTGTATCATGTTGTCAGTGAACTGTCTTGTCATTCATGTATTGTGTTGTGTGTTATGTGTTGTGATTTTGTGTCCTGATGACTGCTTGGTGCAAAAAGAATTTCCGCAAGGACAAATAAAGCATTTATCTATCTATCTATCAGTGATGTCAGCATACGGACAGACGGCGTTACATTTACCCCATACATGTTTATTTAATGTCAATGTACTGTAAAACAAAGTTTGACATTTCCCCCCCAAAAAATCTGTTTTTCCAGAAATTGAATAGAGAAAATAGCAGATGTACAAGCTCACAACGCATTGCATTGTGATGCATTGTGGGTTGGTAGATATTCTCCAATATTTGTCTTTGAAATGTTGAGTGGAAGTCATATAGTATAATACAAATTCTCACGTAAAAAAAAAACATTTACTAGTTTTACTAGTTTTTTATATATATATATATATATATTTTTTTTATCATTTGTTTTCTTTAAGAGAATAATTAGCAGATCTACATGCTCACAACGCTGTAGATCGGCTAAGTGGAAGCTCATGAATATACTGTTAAGAGACTTACATGCTCTGGTTGCTCTGAAGTTGATCTTTTCAGTTATATAATTTCTAAAAGCACATTTTAAACTGAACTCAGTGAGGCACATCACACCATAAAACAACAGCTGATTACATGAAATATATTCACATCCACTCTTTTCAGAGTCAGGACTTTCATCCTTGCCAGATCTTATCAAACCACATGTTGGAGTTCTCAGGTGGTCCTTGACACTATTTAGTGTCCAGTACACTAACTTTCCACTGGGTACAATGACGTGTATATTGTTAATTTATGAGGAGGGAGAGGATAAAAGGCAGCTGCACTGTAGAGTTACCGACTCAGCTTCAGGATGAAGGGCTGTGAGGCTTTGCTGGTGTTACTGTTCTGTCTGTCTGGGACTGAGGCTCAGGGACAGAATGGACTGGTCAATGAGAGACAGAGCAATGATGAACCGGGTGTCCTCTTACAACCTGACATCTTGAAGGAACTGAAAGAGCTTAGAGACATGGTGGTGGTGCAGCAAGAGAAGATGAGGACCATGGAGGCCAGGGTGGCAGCCAGCGAGGATGAAGCCAAGAAGCAGGGGATGTTCATGGCAGGTTAGCATGGTCACAATGGAGCTAAGATGTTGAAGGCTGAAATATGTATAAAATGTTTCATAGTTTAACATAATGTTTCTCTGTGATACTTTTCAGTAATAGTTTAACATAATGTTTCTCTGTGATACTTTTCAGTAATAGTTTAACATAATGTTTCTCTGTGATACTTTTCAGTAATTTATGCCAAATTGAGTGCTAG
>NC_137816.1:46987243-46999743 GCF_963921795.1 Nannobrachium achirus
TTGCCCTGCTGGAGAGTGACCAGATATGTATTGTGTAGCCTATGTATGTTCTTCACATTTTGCAAACAACTGCCATTGTAGAACTGCAAAAGTAAATAATAAAATGCTTCGGAAAATGGTATGAAATAATTTAAGTAGGCTATAAATTATTTGAACCTCCTAAATGGTACCCTTCTTCAGCTTATTGTTTTTGCCATTATGACATCCACAGGTTTTATAGCAGTTGTTGAATGAGGCCTTAAATGTGATATGTTCAACAAGTTTAAATCATATACAGGGTATAGGTGGACACTAGGGACATATGTGCACCTATGTACAACGGTACATCATTATCAGACTTGAATTTATTCTTCAACTTCTTGTTTTTTACCCCAGAATGAGATACATTAGGTAATTGTGTCTTTTCTTGTTATTAATGTCACCCACAGTACGTAATACATAGGCCTACAGTACAAACTTGGTTACTTCCAAATATATGATAGATCAAATAAACAAGATGTTTACTATAGCCATATGTCCCCACCAGTGCAGAGGGTGTCACTGCATGCCCTCCTGCATATTTAGCAGTACTCTAATGTGGTTTCCATAACATGTTGGCTGTAATATTGCAGTTCAACCTTTTATCACCAGGTGGCACTGTTGTCACATCCTACATCACCAATGTAGTTTCCGTCACTCTGCCCCATGGTCCCTGAGGTCCTCCTCCATCATTTGCTTGTGGCTATGTGAGGTCGGCACTCTGGAACAATTAACATTCATCTCCATTTTTAAAATCAAGGCTCAAAACTTGCATAACTCACAAGCGTTTAAAATATTTTTATTGTGTCCAAAATAAAATCTGATTGGATTGCACTGCATGTCTTGATGTACTGTACTGTACTGTTCTGTTTTGAAAGTCAGTTCCATTCCAGTTCACTTCAGTGCAGCACAGTGATGTACAGTTCTACTCTGCTCACTTCAAATTACACTTTGTTCTTCACAATGTTAGGCAATAAGCACCGTATTCATAACTGGACTATCAGGAAAATGTATCAATGATGACCATTTAAGCCTCATATTCTATCCCAACAACATCACATTCTGAAATCTAAGGTACCTGTCTCCTTTCTCCTCCTGTCCCGTACTCCGTCCATGGCTCTGGCAACTTAAAGCAGGTGTGTTTGCTTTACGACGTCATCACAACATGGAGCGAGTGATGTCAGCAGCTTCCTGGTCCCCTGCCCTGGTAAGTCACCTACATAATTACCTCTTCTGTTTGGAAGGCCTCTCAAGCTGCCACACTCGTTGGAATGCAGTGGCATTACCCATTGATGGCTGCAGTGAAGTCATGCATGCGGCTCAACTAAACAAACACAGCTTTGTTTGTCCAATGTCAGCGATTTTTCAACGCTGGTCCTCAGGGAACCCCTAGCGTTGCCTGTTTTCTGTCCTTACCACTGAATTGCATTCACCTGCTGGTGTCCCTCAGTACCTGCCATTCCTGCTGACACAGTGTAAATCAGGCACTAGTTAAAGGTGAGTGGTATGATAGGAAATGAGCAGTGGGATCCAAAGCATGGGTGGTGATTGTTCCGACACTCATGACTCCGACGTTGTGTTCGTCGAATATTCGACTCTAACCATCACTAACCCTAACCGCACGTGTATAGCCACGTACTTTAGTCGGAGTAATAACACTTCGGACTGACGTGTGCCCCCCCCCGCCCCCCAAAAAAGCACTGTGCTGTGACTTTGCCGATGCACTTTGTGCATTGTAAAAGCCTGTGTTAAAAACCCATTCTCTGCCAGAGACGAAATATCTCGTCAATTTGTCCTACAGTAGGTCCACACTGCCAATGAAGAGATTCTCATCATTTGTCATTTTGGTTTACACTAGAGGGCACTCTTCCACAGCCTGTGAATGAGGTCGGTTTGGGGTCTCCCTAGTCAAAAAATCCTATAGGATTCTGATAGAAAAATCCTTTAGAAAATCCCATTAAGAATCCTATAAGAATCCTTTACAGTTTTGGAACAGATCCTATTGGATATTTTCTTATAGGATAATAATCCTTTAGAAAATCCCATTAAGAATCCTATAAGAATCCTTTACAGTTTTGGAACAGATCCTATTGGATATTTTCTTATAGGATAATCCTATAAGAAAATATCCAATAGGATCTGTTCCAAAACTGTAAAGGATTCTTATAGGATTCTCTATCAGAATCCTAAAGGATATTTTGGCAAGGCATTGTACATCTTTATGGTACTGTGATGCCTCAGGTGCCTTGCCTGGCTGCCACCCACCAATAGGGGGTGGTGATGTGCGGACTGATTTATCAGGCTATCAGTGTTAAGACATACAGTATTAGATTTGACATTATCATTGACATCTTGAGTGAGATTAGAATTTACGACCTCCGGTGCTTGAATCCTGCCCTGATCCTCTGCGCCACAGCTCCTGTTAGTAAGGATGGGTTTTTGGTCCTATTTGACATTTTATAGGATCCAATGGGATTTCCCCTACAAAATCCTATTGGATTTTTTCTTATAGGATTATTATCCTATAAGAAAATATCCAATAGGATCTGTTCCAAAACTGTAAAGGATTCTTATAGGATTCTTAATGGGATTTTCTAAAGGATTTTTCTATCCTATTGGATTTTTTTCTTATAGGATTATTATCCTATAAGAAAATATCCAATAGGATCTGTTCCAAAACTGTAAAGGATTCTTATAGGATTCTTAATGGGATTTTCTAAAGGATTTTTCTATCAGAAATCCTACAGTTCCAATAAAATCCTATTGGAACTTTGAAAAATCCTATTGGATTTCCAAAGTTCGATATAACCCTATAGGATCCTATTGGAACTTTGCAAAATCCTATCGGATTTTCTAAAGTGCCGATAGAATCCTATAGGACTGTATTGGAAATTTGTAAAAACCAATATGATCCTATAGGATTTTCAAAATCCAATAGAATCCTATTGGAAATTTCAAAGATCCTATAGGATTTTTTGACTAGGGTCCTATTGGAACTTTACAAAATCCAATTGGATTTTGCAAAGCTCCAATAGGATCCTATTGGACTTTCCAAAGTTAGATATAACCCAATAGGATCCTATTGGAACTTTACAAAATCCAATTGGATTTTGCAAAGTTCCAATAGGATCCTATTGGACTTTCCAAAGTTAGATATAACCCAATAGGATCCTATTGGAACTTTACAAAATCCAATTGGATTTTGCAAAGTTCCAATAGGATCCTATTGGACTTTCCAAAGTTAGATATAACCCAATAGGATCCTATTGGAACTTTACAAAATCCAATTGGATTTTGCAAAGTTCCAATAGGATCCTATTGGACTTTACAGAGTTAGATATAACCCAATAGGATCCTATTGGAACTTTACAAAATCCAATAGGATTTTGTAAAGTTCCAATAGGATCCTATTGGACTTTCCAAAGTTAGATATAACCCAATAGGATCCTATTGGAAATTTGCAAAATCCTATTGGATTTTCTAAAGTACCGATAGAATCCTATAGGACTGTATTGGAAATTTGTGAAAAACCAATATGATCCTATAGGATTTTCAAAATCCTATAGGATTATATTGGAAATTTCGAAGATCCTATAGGATTTTTTGACTAGGGCTGCTCCTTGTTCCGAGGGTCCGTTGGTCCGAGTAGGATAACATTCACCAGGTTAGCATTGACCAGCGTCGGCAGGTTAGCTACTCACCAGCGTTAGTTTTACTGAGGTTAGGGTTAAGGTTAGGTTTAGGTCGTCGGCACACCGGCCTGTCGTCATATTGACGCGGACCCCATTTTGTTATTAGGCCTATTTGAATTCAATTAAATCACTTACCCTACCTTTAACTTCCATAATACAATTAAAGTGAACTATTTCAAAAGGGAGGTACTTCTGCAGCCAGTGTAGCTCCGGACGGACGGACGGACGGACAGACAGACAGACAGACAGACCCTTTATAGACGACAAGACCCCTGCAGTGCAGAGCAATGCCATAAAACAATTTTGGATTTGGTAAAGACACACTGTTGCCAGGATAGATAATCATTTTAAGAATACTGTAGTGATTGAGGTGCATAGCTGCAGTGAAAGCAATACCTACTGTCTCTTTCTGTGGGTTCCTGAAGAATCTGTACATCAGATGGGTGACTTAGTTCTCTTGTAAATTCCTCCTGCAGAACTAACACTGTAAATCATTGTCATTATTCCGTGTGTGTGTGTGTGTGTGTGTGTGTGTGTGTGTGTGTGTGTGTGTGTGTGTGTGTGTGTGTGTGTGTGTGTGTGTGTGTGTGTGTGTGTGTGTGTGTGTGTGTGTGTGTGTGTGTGTGTGTGTGTGTGTGTGTGTGTGTGTGTGTGTGTGTGTGTGTGTGTGTGTGTGTGTGTGTGCGCGTGTGCGTGCGTGCGCATGTGGGGCCTATGTTAGACATAGTTAAACAGGTGGCTTTTAAAAGCAAACACATACTGTACAAATCTGTATGAGGTGCCATTTAGGTGCTTATTTAGGACAGAATTCAAACACATTGTACAGACTTTATACCTTTTCGCACACCCAGATTTCACACAAAGTATGGCTGTGAAAAGTGTGATATAGGAAAACTAAAATGTCATCATAGAATTAAAGAAGAGGGTGCAAGAACACGTGTCGTGCTGACCCGCTGGCTGGCTGTTTGCATTTGTTTGAGAACGAGAGGGCAGGGGAGGTGGAGTTGGAAGGACCTCCCTGAAAATATGTTTCATATCAATATTCAAGTACTTATGTGCAATTGCACGATAGCCTAGCTAGCCCTAGATTATAACCGTTGCAACTTGGGACGGCGGTGTCTCAGGTTAGGTAGCCTATATGCTCAGAGCCAATGCCTGGGAAACTGAAGGTTCCCGCTTGGATCCCTGTTTCCCCCATGGGTTAGTTGTGAAGTGCTCTTGAGCAAGACACTGAACCTGAATCCTTAACTGCTTCCAATGAGCAGTTTGGTGCCTTGCATAGTTTCTCGTCCACTGTCGAAAATGTGTGTGAATGGGTGAATGTAATCCATCCATTCTATCCCTTTAAAACACCTGTTTTTTTAATGAGGGGGCGACTGGGAGCTTGAGCATAACTTGCTCTTTCCACCTAGTTTCCCTTTTGTTGTTTTAAATAATATACCGTATAATGTTAGCTTATACAGCTACTGGGAGGCGTCTCTATGACAGTGAAACATGCGCTCTGTGTGGTGTGTGGTTCCTGTATTAACAAGATGCAGTCAGTGATACCAGCTGTCTGAAATGTCTGGAATCACAGTGATAAAGATCTGGTTGGATGACATTTCCAACTCGGTGTGTATGGTGGGGCTAGTTGGAGGGGATCTGTTAGACTTTGGGACCGCCTCAAGGAAAGAAATATGTGAAATCTCAAATCCGGCTGCACCAAAAATGTGTGACCCCAGGGCAGCTATCGATGTGGATATAGTCTCCATTAGATACCTACAAATAAACATGGCATGCCTCTTGCAAACGTGTTTGAGATATTTGAGTGGCAAGGTTCTTGAGCACATTCTGTCGAGAAGTGCTCATTTCCCTATGATGCAACTTGCTTATGTGCATTTGGACTTCCTCCAGCCTGAATGTACTCATATGTGTGTTGTGCCTTGAAAAATAGCACGTCTACAAGCTTGTAGATCGGCTTATGACAAAGTGCATGAGGTTTTACTCTGCAAGAACAGTTGTGTATTTACCAGGCTTGTTTCCACTGAATGCTTTTCTCAACAACATGTGTTTACCATCGCTGTACACAAGGCTTGGCCGTCCAAACAACAAAAAATGGCATCCGTTTCTGTATCACGGTTTGAACCGAAACTGCTTAAAGTGCTGGCAGGCCTGGGTGTTCTGCTTCCCACAGCATGGGAGAGGGCACTGCTCCTGAGCACTAAAGTTGCTGTAGTGAAAGCACTTACGGCTATTCCTTCACACTGGTTAACCGCTAGCCTTCATTATGATACCCGAGCTCAAGCCCTTTCAAAGGTAGACTCTGGCTGTGAGAAGCACTCAGTGTAATCAACCTTGTTGAATGAGTAACATTATATGCCATCATGGTATAGTTGAGTATTATATGCTTAGGTTGCCAGTGACAATATCAAAAGTAAGCAGGGTAAAGTTCGCCCTCCAGTCTCCTAAATCAGTGCTTCTCAAACTTTCAAATGTCAAGGTCTCCCCTTAACTTTGACAGTATAAATATGGACCTGTGTTGCAATTGTGTACTGTCAGAGTTACAGACTTGTAAGAGTAAATTTAGACCCAGATAAAGTAACCTAGAGAATCCCTGAAATCCACTTTGAGAACCACTGTCCTAAATCAATGCGGTATTTCAGAACAGGCAATACAAAGTCATGGCTGTAAAGTACATTGTTCAATTGTAGCCTAAAGGCCTGATTCAAATTTGGGGCCATGCACTGCAAAAAGGGGGTTCCGTCCTGAAGCTGTATGGTGGTGGCAGTGAAAGGCCTGTCTGTCTAATCTCTCCTCACCTTGTGTTACACACTCACTCAATGCAGTCACGTCTTACGCGCTGTGTAAACAGACCCCATGTTTTCAGAAGGAAGACCCAATTAGTGTCGGATATATCTGTCGGATCTCGTGGCGACATTCGCCGCCGAGGAGTACTGTGTTTTTGCGCCCCCGATACGCAATGACGTCCAGAGGCCTGCCAGGGGCTGCAGCAAGAAACCCAAGCCAAGCTCAAAGGACATTCTCGAGTATTATCTTCCTTGTTGATTCATTTTCTTCTTTCTTTAATAAGTAACATGTAAAAAAAGGAAAAAGAACAGGGCCTTTGTTCTGCGGATCAGTGGGCAGATCTCAGAGGTTTCAGAGGTCGGTTTTACCGGCCGAGTTAGCTCTCCAACCGCTCTTTGACGTTGACGAGCGTGGCTTTGATAGGGTCTGTGGACAATAGACAGCCTCCCACCTTCTGGTGCCCTTGTCAGAGGATCCGTGTCAACCGCGTAACCTCATACTCCCATGTATCACTTCTGCTCGCACTCGGGCATTCCTTGGTAATTTTGAGAGAGAGTGAGTGCGAGTGCGTGTGTGTGATGCTAAGCGATACCTGGAGTAGAATAAAAATAGTTTAAGAGTTAAAATATGAGAAAATGAAGGAGGATGGATTAGAGTTGTGAACAAGCTGGTCCACCTCATTGCCACAGAGGTATCTTTGAGATGGCTCATTCTGCCCATCACACGCATTCCTGACTGACACGCTCACAAAG
The DNA here is from genome assembly GCF_963921795.1 of Nannobrachium achirus. NCBI lineage: Eukaryota > Metazoa > Chordata > Actinopteri > Myctophiformes > Myctophidae > Nannobrachium > Nannobrachium achirus. The sequence goes on from NC_137816.1 coordinate 46,994,493, forward strand.
CGCCATTGTATTCCAGTGTGTCTGTGACTCATATCCTCACTGCAAGCCAGCTACCTGTAAGTTAACACACACGCACATGCACGCATGCACGCACGCACGCACGCACGCACGCACGCACGCTCGCACGCACGCACGCACGCACGCACACACACACAAACAAACACCCATTCATTGCACATCTACAGAGACACAAACATTCAGCGACATCATCTATGACACACACATACACACACACACACACACACAAACACACACACACGCGCACACACACACACACACACACACACACACACACACACACACACACACACACACACACACACACACACACACACACACACACACACACACACACACACTGTACTGTACATACACCGACATCCTGGTTGAAACGCACAAACACGTGCGTGCCCACATAGCAGTATATACTCTCATGCTAGCTTTCCCTGCTTTGTCACGTACACACACATACTCACACTCTCCCACTAACTCACACATTTGGCCTTGAGCCATTTCCCCTGTGCAGAGTTATGGGCTGACAGTTTTAACACTACCTGTAAATGGGTCCGTACGGTAGAGTGTAAGGGGAGGGGCAGAGGGTAGAGATGACTTCAGAAGATGAGACGACATGTGGGGGTGGGGGTGGGGGGGTTATCTGAAGCCGCCTACAGTTGTAAAGGACAAAATGTGTACTGTATACGGTTCGTGTGCATGCACACACGCACGCCTGTGAATATACAGTAGTTGCGACCGTACCGTAGGTAGCATTTACTATAAAACCCCTCCAGATCCTGTGCGTGCGTCGTCACAATGTGTGACACCTCATCCCAGCTCAGCAGAAGGATATAGCTGACCTGTTCTGACATCACAATGATGTTGCAAATGAATTCCGTCCTTGTCTGACATCATAGACCTATGACGTCTGACATCATACAATCCCTTTTATGCCCATATATGGAGATCCCTGTTATTGCGACCGAAGGTCGCAGTTTACCATGAGAAATGTCACAGCTTGTCCGCATCCGTGTAGACGTGTGAGTACACATTTTTACTTTCTATGGGTTGGTTCCCTTGACACATCACTGTGACATCATAGGTGATATCACAGGTGACATCACCTATGTAAAAGTCCATATATGGGTATTCCCCAGAATCCCTTTTATGCCCATATTTGAAGATCCCTGATGTCATCGATATATATCACTCGCCAGATGGCCAAGACATGGCCCATATCTGTGTGGCTGGTTCAGATAGGAATCTCCATGTATGTATGGGCATAAAAGATATTATGTTGTGATGTCATGGGAACCACTCTAACAGAATCCCTTTAGGGCCAGGTCGCATGTCGCCCTGAGGCGTCTTACTAGTTAATATTAAGCCCATATCCGGGAATGCCCATATATGGACATATAGTGTCAGTCTCATGTGGTCTACTGTATGACGTCAGCCATCTATGATGTCAGACGTCAGTCATCTCCATACTTGGGAAAATATGGCCACATTTTAGCCAACTTAAACAACCAACCAAAGGTCTGTGCATTGTTTTGGTAAAAGTTGATCCCATGCCAAAGTGCCAGAGCGTGCACGCGCCCATGTGCACGTGCCCATGTACCCGTCCCTTAGGGCGTCTTACTGGTGTGTGTGTGTGTGTGTGTGTGTGTGTGTGTGTGTGTGTGTGTGTGTGTGTGTGTGTGTGGTGTGGGTGTGGGTGGGTGGGTGGGTGTGCACATAACTGTGCTTGTATCATACTCTTGCACGTGTGTGTGGCACACCACTGTTTTCACAGCACCCGCACACCTGTTAAGTCTTCACACCTGTCTGATCTTTCCATAACCGGCCGCAGCAGCATTGAATATCTTCAAAGGCCTGGAGAACAGAGGTTTCCAACATCTGAGTATGCATATGTCCACCATTGTTCTGTGGTGGCCGTGTGGTGGTGATGAATAAAAGCAAAAAGGTAGTTTGAAATATCTGAGGACCTGTAAGTCCATCTCCCTGTCTCCTGTTTCTGTCAACACAATAACATGTTGAACATGTGAACACACATTAAAGGAAAACTAGAGTGGGTTGACTGTACCCTGGCCTGGCCCAAGGAAAAAACTTTCCTTGGGCTAGAAATGGCCCTACAAAACAATGGTATAGTGATGAGTCATCACTTTTCACAGTTTTGTGGGTGTTTTAGCGGGCCATTTATAGCCCAAGGAAAGTTTTTTGTGCAAAACAAATGCTTGCAATGGATTCAGAATCATGACACACCCCTAGTTAGACCCCTCACATCCTACTTAAATCAGATTTTCTTCTGGGTACATTCCTCCTGTATAGAAAGTTGATGGGAGCCCAACTTGATTTGGCCGCTGTGGCGACCCCGAAGGTCGTCAGCTCGGGCGCCCTAGCTAAATCATTACAGCAAGCCCTGGGCTACATTTGTGCAAAATTTGGCGCTTTTAGACTGACTTGCACTAAATGAGCATGTCTCCCCTTAAGGCCCCGCACGAAATGGCAGTGGATAAAGAGTGAATTTCTGATCCCATATTTGGAATAAGACACTGACCACTGTTTGTTGTCACATCATGGAGCGGAGACATCACAGCTTTATACAGATATTTAAAATAAATGTTAAATAATGTTTACAAGCTCACATTATTTGCAATCTTCAAGAAAGGGGGAACGAATAGAAAGAAACAAGACAATAGGTTAGTTTTTCTAATCCTGATTTGAGTACTAAAACAGACATAAAGTGCGTGGTTAAAAAAGAAAGGTAATACTCTCTCCTTGGTACAATCTCCCTGCTTCCCTCCTTTTCTTTACAGCAGAACCATTACCACGACCAAACAGCAGGGAGCGCTGGTGCACTGACAGTACGTGGTACTAATGACAGTGAAGTCCTTTGTCATCAGAGCCCTCCCTCCACACACACACATCCCTGCAATTAAACAGCAAGAAGTTTCTCTCTGTAGTCAAGGTCATGTACACTTAAGTTCAACCCCCTGTGGGAGGAGCAGCGACGGAGCACAACCTGTTATTTACCCGTTAACACTTTTAAACGGGGTGCCGGAGAACACTCTGCCCCTTCGGTCTGTGTGTGAGAACAGAAAAGTGCAGGTTCTGAGCAGCGGTACTGTACAGTTAAGTACAGTTTTGAGGTATTTGTACTTTACTGGAGTATGTATTTACAATTTACAATACTTTTACTTCTGCTTCTCTACATCTCGGATCCAAATAATATTGTACTTTTACTCCACTACAGTTATTTGAAAACCTTAGTAACTAGTTACTTTGCAGATATAAATGATCTTATTATAAAACATACATAAACCACTTTAGCCCTATTTTATACATGGGCCCTATTTTATACATGACGGGTTGTGAGCTTGTAGATCAGCTACTTTCAAACATTTTGCTACAGTCACACCAAAGTATGGTTGCCAGCTGAAAAGCTGATTCTGGCAGATTTCTCCAAAAATCCACTCCATTCCCATTGAAATGCATTGGCAGAATTCAGCTGGCTACCATACTTTGGTGTGACTGTACCCTAAACAGAGTATTTCTATATTGCAGTTATTGATACTTTTACTTAAATGTGAGTACCTTTTCCACCACTGGGTTCTGTGCAGGCTGAGCCCACAGAATGCAGCAGCGGCCTCGGGCCAGAGTTGTGTGTCCTGTAAAAACGGTACGCGGGAGCAAAGAGAGAGAAAATCCCCAAATTCCCCCCTGTGAATGGCATGGAGTAATTAATCTCCAGCAGGGGTTTGCCCTGCCTCTGACATATGACTGACATGAGTGTGTGTGTGTGTGTGTGTGTGTGTGTGTGTGTGTGTGTGTGTGTGTGTGTGTGTGTGTGTGTGTGTGTGTGTGTGTGTGTGTGTGTGTGTGTGTGTGTGTGTGTGTGTGTGTGTGTGTGTGTGTGTGTGTGTGTGTGTGTGTGTGTGCACGTGCGCGTGCACATGAGACATAGAGGTGTTTGATTGCTTTCCCTTGGGCCTGCTCCATCATGTCGTCTCCTTTTGATGTCTCTCCTCTCCTCTCCTCTCCTATACGTCCCCTCTTTGCCTTTTTAGATTTCTCACTTTCCTCCTCTGTTTACTGTGGCAATGTGGATCACACAAACCCACATGGAGAATAGACAGTAACATTTATGGTGTAAACTGAAAATCTGCCTCTTCAGAAAACACTCACGGACACACAAACACACATACGCACAACAATTATTTCTACAGCAGACTATACAATATTAGTGTACTATCCAGTAGAAGTCCATGTTGTGCAGTTTGAAAAGTAAACAGTCAAATCCTCAGTGTTCATTTATCCATGTGTAACTCGGAGATGGTGCAAATGTAACCAACTGTACCCGTAAGGGGCAATCCTATGTTAAAATGTGTTAATGAGAGGCCCAGTGCGGGCAGCGACACGGCCACTACACTATGACTCAGACATAAACAGACCTGATACGCCCATATATAGGCATGTCACTATTCATGACCCAGAAATAACCATGAACAAACCTGTTACGCTCATATATAGGCATATGGAGATCCGGTTGGCCTGATCCACAGATCCGACCGCTATGGTCATATACTGTATAGGACCGACCTGCGTAACACTTGGCAGAAGTTGGCACGTATGTCGGCATGGGCTCGTGGGAGTACGCCATCGAGTCGTTCGAATATCCGGTTGTCCAGAACCGCCGATTCGATATGCCCATATATGGGCATGCTATTATTGGCATATACTGATGACATCAGGGATCTCCATATGGGCTTAAAACGGACAAGAACTGACACATACAGAGATCTGTATGTGCACTAAAGGGACACAATGGGTACAACGGGTACTCCAACACTATGACTCAGATATATTGGTGACGTAGGTCATAGAATCCAGATTTGTTGTATTTGTACTCTCCCTAACTTTCTAGCTCGAGACCCAAAAGGAAAATTCAATGTCTGCTTAGGACCAAAACTAGCGAAAATAGCAATGCGATGAGTTGTAAGCTCAAAGATCTGCTATTCTCACAACTTCTTATTAAAAGTTGTTTTTATTTATTTATATAAAAGAAAACTGGACATTTTTGAAAATATTTAAAATAGATCATTATAAATATACTGTATGTATGTAGGCTATGTAATGTAGGAGACACAAAAAGACTAAGGGATATTTATTCACGACCCATAAGAAAACATGGGTCCCGACCCACTGCTTGGGAAACACCAGCTATTTGTGTGTCAGTGGAAGCAGAGGCTGGGGGGGG
>NC_137816.1:47002243-47082243 GCF_963921795.1 Nannobrachium achirus
CCCAGAATTACGTTTGCTGGTGTGGTGGTATGATGATTTGGTTTATTCATAGCAATGTGAGGAAATAACCAGTCTATGGAGGTTTCATATGAAGATGCGTTGTTTATGGTATCCATAACAACATTATCATTCGATCCCCCTACAGTGATATATATATATAAGAGCACACCTATTGTTTTTTGACTAGTTAATTGTCATTCAATTTCACATGAGCATGCATCAAGACTTTGCGATACCGATAATATGAATCACACACATAATAATTGATTCGATAGGAACCGTCGAGCAGCGAAACAGACTGACTTAAGACAGCTCAGACTTACACCCAACGATCGATTTTTCCCCCCCCCCCCTCCTGACAGTGAAATTGTTGAAAAGTAATTCGGTGTATGGCCGGCATTAGAGAACGGCTGAGGCTCTGAAGGCTGAAAAATGATGCCTAGTGGTGGAGACAACTTGCTTGAAGTACAGAAGGCCACCAGCAGGGATGTGGCAGGGAACTCCTATAGCCAACGGCTGGGAAATCCATAATGCATGACCCGAAGAGCCAAACACCTGGCATTCTGGGTGGAATTTCTTGTCCTTGTTTTGCACAGTTGTAGGTCAACGCTGTCCCTTCTCAAGCACTGCAACTACTTAACACGGTGCTTACATTTTGGGAGGTCATTTGCAGATTCAAAAGAAAAGCAAGGAAACTGCAAGTGCCCAAGAATCTCGTTTGAACACACTGTCTTGTCAATCCCAGACACCCCTTCAGATGGCCAAAAGCTTGTGGCACAGCAGGGGTCCCCAATAATTGGCCTATGCTTCTGCAGCGATGAAACAGGATTACCAGTTTGTCTGTGCTGGTATCTGATCTGTTCCCTGGAACTTTCTTATCCGAAGAAGACGTGAATCCTTAACCACATGAACCCTAGCATCCCTATTCTGGGGTTAATTGCCTATTTTCAGCAAAGGGATTTGATGTAGAGGTTGAAAAAGGAGCTGAACTAGTAAAGAGCCCTGGGGGACCTCGTTCAGCAAAGTATAGCGTTTTAGTTTTAAAAGTGTACGCCCTACCGCACTCCATAACACAAAGAGCATTATTTTCACTTGCCTTACCTCTCCTTTTTTACTATTTTGTACTTCGAAACGTGACCTTCTAGATCAGTCATTTGAAATATTTAAAAATGTTTTTAAAAATAGTAAAAAGATTGCAAAAGAGTTTAGGGATAAGAGGTAAGGCATGGACACGAACATAGGGGTGGATCGTGTCTGGTCCCAGTCCAGCCCTGACATAGTGAAGGACACTTCACTACCACTTTTGTGTGTGTGTGTGTGTGTGTGTGTGTGTGTGTGTGTGTGTGTGTGTGTGTGTGTGTGTGTGTGTGTGTGTGTGTGTGTGTGTGTGTGTGTGTGTGTGTGTGTGTGTGTGTGTGTGTGTGTGTGTGTGTGTACACGCGTGCGCGTACGCAGTGCACTCCTGAGTCCTGCATGTTTGCCTTGTTGTTGTGTTATTTGTGTCTTTATGCTTTGATTGATTGATTGAAGACTTAGAAGTTTGCATAGGAAAAGGTACAGTTTCATGACGGTACAGTTCACTGGTACAAGGTCTACTAAAAGGAGATCCATGAAAAAACTAAGCTTATTTCCACAGGAAACCATTAAAGTATGTCATATAACATTGAATAACAGACAAATAGAACACAGTACTATGCAGTAGATATGTAAGGAAAATAAAATGAAAGAACAAAAAAAAAAGAAAACAGTAAGTCTAAACAAACAGAAAGTATATACAGAGAAGGGGCAGGGGAGGGTAGGGCTGGGCTAGGTTTGTTTTTTTACCAGTTGCGAACGGCTGCTGTCTGTAAGTGTTTTTTCAGGGCAATTTTAAAGGATGCTAGTGATCCACACTCCTTTATGGCCTTCGGTAAGGCTTTCCACATTTTGGTGGTATACTGTAGCAGAAGAACGAGTTTGACCCTTTGTTGGTTTTGACTCTGGGTTGAAAGTGATCTGTGGCGCTGCCTCTGGTGTTGTAATTATGGACATCCTTAAGGTTTATAAAGTATTTTGACAGGTACTTGGGTATCATAGTGGTGTAGTGTATCTTGTACACCAGGCCCATTGCAAGTTGCTGTACTCTGTCATCTACTCTGAGCCACCCCACTCTTAACTGGTGAGTAGCGGTGAGGTGAGTCTGATAGGGAAGGTTAAGCAGGACCCTAATTAGTTGAAAAAGGGTGCTGTGTGTGCTGTGTGTGAAGACAGAGAGTGCACAGTTAAATCCAGAGCGCTAATGTAACTCTCACACACTGTCTCTGCAGATGGAGTGCTCCCTCAACGCAACATCTCCTTGTAGCTTGTAGGTCGGCTATTTTCACTGTTTGTCATATGACAAAGTATATAGGGCTTGAAGGACAAGGCCGGACTAAAATAACATACAGCCTTTGTTTTCTTAACGTATATTGATCCCAAATGACTGGCCATGGGATCTATTTACAGAATTGCCCCTGTAGTCCATTTAGCATAGACGAGAACCCATAAGCATATCACTACTTATGCAATTTTTCTTTCTTCTTTTTTTAGGTCAAAAGTGATAATGTTTTAGTTGTTAGTTGTCATTACACATGCATCCATGTCTTGGTTGTCCCACACGAGCTGCTTCAGTCAGCTAAACAGACCATCTGTGTATATACTGTACAGCTGAGTTTTGCCAAGTCCCGGGAAATAAAACTGCTGTGATTGGCCTGTAGTCACTTTGATTGGCAGTTGTGCCGAACGCTCACCCCAAAACATGATTTAGGAGACTGTGGGGGCTTGTGTGAGACCATGACAACTAATAGATTCATTTGAACAGATTCATGAAAAAAATGGAGGCTGCTGGGAAAATGGAAGACAGGGGCAATTAAATAGACCCCATGGCCAGTCATTTGGGATCAATATAAGTAGGGAAAAAAGGCTGTTATTTTTAGTGCAGACTTGTCCTTTAAGTCAGTGCATGGTTTTCAACCCTTTTCATATAAATGTCCATTATTTATTCGGCATTTGAGCCACGGACCACCATTTGATGAGATCATACCCAAGACAAGACTTTGAATATTATTGTTTTGACGTTGGATCAGATTTTGTCCACAATTCCATGCTGTATTGATGTGGTACCATCGGAGAGATAAGAGGCAAACGTTAACAAAATAACAGTTCTTCTTCATTATCTAATTGTGTAGACTTCTTATAAATTACTAATGCAGATCTATGTTTAAAAATAATTTAACTCTTGAGAGCGTAAAATTAAACCAAATCCATTTGGTTTCATGTTACTCTTATAGATTTTAAAGATCTATGAGGGTCCATTTTGTTACCAAATCTCCATCATTTAGCTGGGGACCAGCTGGAACCCCCTCAAGGACCACTGGTGGTCCCCGGACCACTGGTTGAAAACCACTGCTTTAAGTGGTTAACCTCACCTCATCATCTCTCAACCCTCATTCTCCTTCTCATCTGTTTCTCTCCCACCATTTCCTCTTGCCATCTGCTGCCGCTCGCCCTCTTTTGAGTCATCTCTCACTTTTGCTCTCTCTCTCTCTCTGTGGCTTGGGATGGGACGATAAGCGATATTATCGTTTGTCGTGATAAAAAACACTCACGATAATCGTATCGTGGAGGTTTAATCTATCGTGATATCATCCTCTGTCATGCCCTGGGATCAATTCAGCTTTTATTTGCCGCGCTGCCGATATCCAGTACCATCTAAACCCTCTATTGGTAAATTGTACTTTTAATATACATACTTTTCACTCTCTACCAAATCGCTTTGCCAAAAAATATCTGATCTACAACCTCACAACGCGTCGCAATCTTTTTTGGGCAAATGTTCCGCCCCAGGATAATGGATGATTATCGCGATAATATCGTAACATTTCTTTGGTCACAATAATCGTGATATGATATTTTCATATCGTCCCATCCCTATCTGAGGCCCTCCCAGCTTAGAGTTAGTGTGCGTGAACTGAACTCATCGAGAAGTGAAGCAATTACACAGAGTCATTTTTGTTGCTGAAAGTTGCTGAACTTCTGACCTTGATGTAAAGATAATGGAGCCATTCTGTTTTTCTTTATACACACAATGTGCCTCTTAGTAAGTTTTATGACCAAGAGTAACAGCCAAGGTCTATTCATATTGACCATAACCGGTTTATGGTTCAATAGCATAACGCATTAAGATAGAGATAAACAATGGAGTGGATTGTCTGTGGAGAGACAAAGAATTGATTATTGACTGGATAGCAGTGACAGGTCAAGGCCACGGTGCTGGAGGACATGAGAAATATCTAGATGGGAATGGCAGCACCGAGTAGCAGTACAACTGTTAAAGTTCTAACATTTCAGGGAAACATGAGGTTTGGACAAAATCAGTAGGAGTAAACAAAAAAATGTGTATAGAAAATCTAGTCATGGGGACGCTATAACAGGCCGATTTGTAGTAATGTAAATCGGAAAATAGAATCCGAAAGATCTGATACATCTTGATCCCAAGACTACAGAGATAAGGTGTACCAATTTAGGTGAGGGGTGGACCAAATTCGTAGGAGTAGTGGCAAAAACAGATTAGTAAAGAAACGCAAAATGGCATTAATATTTCCATGTGGAAATGGGCGTGGCCTATTTGGGGTGCTGTGTAATGATCCAACGTTACTTTAAAAATCACACCCGTGTGAACTGAGCGGTGGTTTACCCCCCCCCCCCCCCCTTCCCCCCTGTGTGTGTGTGTGTGTGTGTGTGTGTGTGTGTGTGTGTGTGTGTGTGCGTGTGCGTGTGTGTGTGTGTGCCTGGTCTGGCCTGGCCTGAACAACAGCGCCCCTCCCTTAACATGTGTGGTCATAAAAGGTACTGCAGGCCTGCAGGCTACATACAGACACACACGCACACACACACGCATACACACACGGCCACGTATAGGAGACGGTGTAACCACCGCTCAAAAAAAATGATTGTATGACCTACTGTATACAGTTCAGTAGGTGAATCAGCCTGTTCAGTGGCATTAGGTCTCAATTGACCATATTATCTTTCGGGCCTATTCACACAATGCAGGTAACATGAGTGACAGACAGTCTATCAGTTATGTGAGTGATGGAAGATTCCAGAAACCGTACAGTATGTTCTGGATTTGATACAGCAAGCCTGCTCCTATTGGACTCTAAATGGTTTCAGTCCCAAGGTCACCCAGAGCCAAAGCAGTAGTTTAATAAAAGCAACCCCCCCCCCCCCTCTCTCTCTCTCTCTCTCTCTCTCTCTCTCTCTCTCATATCCCCATGTGAACCACAAGGACAAAGAAAGACATTTGCCAAAGGTGTTGTATGTTATTTAAACTCAACTGCTTCCCTCACTGCTTCCCTCACTACTCTCTCTCTCTCTCTCTCTCTCTCTCTCTCTCTCTCTCTCTCTCTCTCTCTCTCTCTCCCTCTCCCCCCCCCCCCCCACCCCCCCCCCACACACACACACACACACACACACACACACACACACACACACACACACACACTCAGAGTTTCAAGGCCAGAGGTGTCTCTGTGGTCCAACCGGTTTTATTATCATTCCCCTGCTCTTCTTCCTCTGTCGTCTCATCTCTCCCCTTCACTCTAAACAACCCCATATACCCTCCTCCACCACAACAACAATTATCCAACTATTCACCTGCAATTACTGCACTTCTTTACTCTCACCAGTGGCTATGGTTTCAAATGGTCTTTAAAAGCTGTCTCTTTTCTCTGTCTCTCTCTCTCTCTCTTTCACTCTCTCTCTTTCTCGCTCACCCAATCACTCCCCTGTCCCCCTGCAGTATGACTGTAACTTCCTTGTGTTCTAGCCAAGTTTCGCTGTAGAAGCTCCTCTCTGACAATGAACATTGTGTGGTTGCTTGGACTTGTCATGGACCGTGCACACAGACCCTGTGGGGAAGGAATGGTACAGTTGGCAGCGCCTGTACCACCTCCGACAGCTGAGGAAATTCTAATGTAAGTCTCACAGAGGGTCCTGAAATCCTTCTACTCAGCTACTACACAGAATACGTACGGTGTCTATTACTGTTTGGTACATAACAGGAATATCTCCTCCTTGGACCCCTGCTGAGGGTCGGGACTTCACTGCCCTCCCTGCCGGACGTCTATTCCAAGAGTTGTCTGAGCTTTACTGATGGGAGTCGATTAATGACGCAAGTTATCTTTTTCCTGTTCACTAAAAAGATTAGTTCCAATGCTTCGTTCACCGTTCCGCCCTCCTCGCTTGGTTCAGTCCAATGACGAAAGAGGAACGAGCGTCTCTCGTCATGCAGCCAGTGACATCACCAGGCTTTCCACACAGAAGAAAATTAACGACTTGAGGAGTGATAACTTTTGAGGTTTGTTTCCGTTCATCAAAAATAATGAAACACTCGGAAATGAGTGGTTTGCGAACGTCACCACACTACCAAGCAGAGCTTAAAGGATTTCGAAGGATCCACATGGTCTGTTTGTGCCACTGTGGTCAGTAAAACGCCTGCGCAAAGCCACTACAGAGAGACAAAGAGCTTTTTGCTCTTAGGCTATCAGAGCTCTGAACAATGACCCAACTGCCAGGTCAACTGTCTTTAAACTATAAATACCCACGCGTAATTCACCCTAGTCCAGCTTTTTCCAACCTGGTCCCTTTGGGGAGCACCAAGACAATGGGGTGTGCGTGTGCGTGTGCACTGTGCATGTGCGTGTGCACGTTTGTGTGCGCGCGTTCGTGTGTGTGTGTGTGTGTGTGTGTGTGTGTGTGTGTGTGTGTGCTTCTGCAACCGTAAAAGAAAAGACAAACATCCTTATACTAAAAACATACAAAATGTTAATTAATAAAAACATGCAACAAGGTTTCCAAAAGCAAATACACACAGGGAAAAATGAATGTGCAGTGTTTCCCACAGGATTTTCTGAAACTATGACATGATATGATATATATTATGATGAACGTTCATTATGAGACTATGGTCGCCACAATATAGTTTATTAAAGTAATGGGAAACACTTAATGTGTATGCACACACATGCATGCATGTGTGGGTGGTCTCAACTTTGGTCATGTAAGAAGAGCGACTCCAAGGATAAAAGCTTGAGAAAGTCGTTGAATATGAATGTTTGTTTAAACCAGTGACTAGACTAGTGACTACAGTAGCTGAAAGGCAGCATGAACGCGGCTGCAGCCAACAATATCTAAAGTCCACCTCCCTATCTGTTACGCCTGTCGAAGAATAATACAAATTTGAACCTATAGTCAAATATAATTGAATAATAAATGAATTTTCAAATAAGATAATCATAGTTTGAATTAAAAAAGTCTTCAGTCTGCTTGGCAGTGTGCAAGCTACACTTCCAGTTAAGCAGCGTGCGTCTTCGATGCACCAACGTGGGAGAGTTTGGGCATATATAAAAGTGCTGACAGAGTTCATAGCGAATCTGGTGCACACGCAAATTTATGTCGGTTAATGTTCAGACTCCTGTCACAGTGATTCCATGTTCAAATCCCAGCCTTCCTACACACATAGACCAGAACTCCTACAAGACGTAGTTAAAGCTCTTTTACAACAGACGGTGATGTCATGCTGCCTGCAGTGACTTAACGGTAGGTCTGAGAAACATTACTTCAGCGAGTAAACCTGCGGGAGGAAGACACCATGGACTGGGGTGAAAAGTCCACCGCGGACCTCATGAGCGAGTATGCGGCCGACGCGCCGGGCTATCGCGTGCCGAAGGAGGGCTGGCGGATCTGCCTGGCGCACGAGTTCAAAGAGAAGAGGCACCCGTTGGGAGCGAGACAACTCTCGCTGGCCAAAATCCTGGAGCACCTCTGCTTCGGGGTCCGGTACCTGCTGTGGTGGTACAAGAAGACGCGCGTGGAGAAGAAGGTGCCATTCATCGATGTGTTCGGTGCGCTGCCCCTGCGCCAGATCTACGGCGCTCCCCTCGGAGGCATCGGGGGAGGCACCATCACCAGAGGCTGGCGGGGGGAGTTCTGCAGGTGGCAAATGACCCCGGGGATGTACCACTACAAGACCGTCATAGCCAACCAGTTCACGGTGTGCGTACGCCGAGCGGGTTTGACGCTTTATCAGCAGGTGCTGTCAGTGGAGAGGCCCCCGAATACGCTGCAGGAATGGAACTGGGGCTACCCCGGCGAGCACGCGTTCTACCACGCCCTTTACCCCCGGGCCTGGACCGTGTACCACCTGCCCGGGCAGAACGTCACCCTGACCTGCCGGCAGGTTTCCCCCGTCATCCCCCACGACTACCAGGACTCCAGCCTGCCGGCGGCGGTGTTCGCGTGGGACATAGAGAACGGCAACGAGCACGCACTGGACATATCTGTCATGTTCACGCTGGTCAACGGGTCGGGCCGCAGCGACGACAAGGGCGGGGGACACTGGAACGAGCCGTTCCGCCTGGAGAAGGAGGGGGAAGCCGTGTCCGGGGTCTTGCTGCACCACCGCACGGCAGCGAACCCTTACACTCTGTGCGTGGCGACCCGGGAACAGCCCGGGCGCGAGATCAGCCACCAGACAGCGTTCCACCCGAAGGGGAGCAGCGGTGATGCCCTGTGGAGGGACCTCTTCGCGGACGGGCGGCTGGGCTCGCCCGCGGGCCCCAGCCCGCCCACCCCTCGGGGACAGAGGGTGGCGGCGGCTCTGGTGGCCGGGTGCTCGGTGCCGCCCCGGGACCACGGCGCCCTGGAGTTCAGCCTGGCCTGGGACATGCCCAAGATCACCTTCGGCTCCAGGGAGCGAGTGCATATCAGGAGGTACGCCCGTTACTTTGGGACGCGGGGCGACGCTGCGCCCTCCCTCGGCCACTATGCCCTGACACACTACAGGCAGTGGGAGAGGAGCATCGAGGAGTGGCAGGGGCCTGTGTTGCGAGACGGCTCTCTGCCCTCCTGGTACAAGTCGGCCCTGTTCAACGAGCTGTACTTCGTGGCGGATGGGGGGACGGTGTGGACAGAGCTGCCCGAGGACGTGGACGTGAGCGGCGGCTCGCGGAGCGAGGATGGGGGGCTACCCGACGCCCAGCCTGCCGTCATCAAGGAGTACGGCCGGTTCGCCTATCTCGAGGGCCAGGAGTACCGCATGTACAACACGTACGATGTGCACTTCTACGCGTCCTTTGCGCTCATCATGCTGTGGCCCAAGCTGGCTCTGAGCCTGCAGTACGACATCGCCGGCAGCGTGGCTCGGCACGACCCCACCGAGAGGCTCCACCTGATGAGCGGCCGCTACTCCGCTGTCAAGGCCCGGAACGTGGTGCCGCACGACGTGGGCGACCCGGACGACGAGCCGTGGCAGAGGCTCAATGCGTACCTCATCCATGACACCGCCGACTGGAAGGACCTGAACTCGAAGTTCGTCCTGCAGGTGTACAGAGACTTCCACCTGACCCGCGACGGCCAGTACCTCCGGGACATGTGGCCCGTGTGCCTGGCCGTCATGGACTCCCAGATGAGGTTCGACCTAGACGGCGACGGCCTGATCGAGAACTCGGGGTACGCTGACCAGACGTACGACTGCTGGCGCGTCACGGGGCCCAGCGCGTACTGCGGCGGGCTGTGGCTGGCGTCGGCGGTCGTCATGTGCAAGATGGCCGAGCTGACGGAGAGCGAGGCGGCCTACCGGCGCTTCCGGGACATCCTGGACCGAGGCGGCGCGGCCTTCGACCGGCTGCTGTGGAACGGCAGGTACTACAACTACGACAGCAGCGGGCAGGAGCTGTCCACCAGCGTCATGGCGGACCAGTGCGCAGGGCACTGGTTCCTGAGGGCCTCTGGCCTGGGCCACGGCCAGTTCCAGGCCTTCCCCCAGGAGAAGGTCCGCAGCGCGCTCAAGTCCATCTTTGACCTGAACGTGATGGGCTTCGCCGGGGGCCAGATGGGCGCGGTCAACGGAATGCGACCCGATGGCACGCCCGACCACTCCAGCCTTGTGTCGGACGAGGTCTGGGTCGGGGTGGCGTACGGACTGGCGGCCACCATGGTCCACGAGGGCATGACTGCGGAAGGGCTTCTCACGGCGGAGGGATGCTACCGGACCGTGTGGGAGAGGCTGGGCATGGCCTTCCAGACGCCTGAGGCGTACTGCGAGAAGGACGCCTACCGCTCCCTGGCGTACATGAGGCCTCTGAGCATCTGGGCCATCCAGCACGCACTGGAGCAAAACAAACTCCACCAGGAAGGGAGCGCAGACGAGGAACAGGGACGCAACTAAGCACACGTATCCAGAAAAGATTACAGATCTACACAATCCATCGCAGGCAACAAATGGATTGTGAGCTTGTATATTTGCTATTTTCGGTGAACAGATTTAGAGGGAGCGGCAGATGTAGAGGAAAATACTAGCGGACCAACAAAGCACCGTTTTACAGACAATTTTCCACCCTCTTTAATATCTGCTTTTTCTCTTTTATCTCTACCTCTATTGGATGAAATATGTGAGAATTGAGTTGGGAAAAAACTTCTGTAAAATGTGTATTGAATATGTTTTTCGTTTTTAATTGGAGCCCCTGTTACCGTGAGCAAGCCGTACCTTATCAACCGTAAGTCATAATAGATATTCCATTCCATTATAATACATTCCCTTTAACCAATTTTTCACATCCGTTCTGTGAGGCTGTGAATCCATAATGAAACGTATTGTAAGTTTAGCTTTTATCATAATTTTATAACACAAACTAGAAGCAGTGCTCTTCCGAGAAGGTCTCCACCAGGCCAGGCGTCCTGGTGGCGCTATAATAGGCCAATGTAAAAAGTGTGGCATGTGTTCTTCGCCAATCTTAGACCTTTCATGGCAATCGAACGCTTCATGCATGATTTCAGGCATTGTGTTCCAAAAATGTTTTGCTAAAGTCTACCTGCTGGTGGTGCTATACTGTAACAGGCCAATGTGAAAGGGGTAGCATTTGTTCCTTGACCTAGTGGGAATATCTGTGGCAAATTCCATGGTAAGTGCATGCTGCGTTGATGATTTGAGACATTTTGTTCAAAAACTGAGCAATACTGCAAACTTTGGAAGCCAATATAGCTAATTAGGATGGAATATGTAATATCAGATGGATGACTATAGAGATACTGTGTCCTGATTTGCGTGATTGTTGGAAAACATCTGATGGAGTAAGTAAGTAAGTTGTCCTCCTGGTGGCGCTATAAATGGCAGATGTGAAAAATGCAGGGCAAAGATTTATCCTTATCCTCTATGGAGTGCGTATACAATGTTTTCCACTTATCGGTGGAGTTAAAGGTAAAATCACAAATTGGCCTGTTATAGCACCACCATGAGGCTGATTTAAAAAATTTGAAGTGGAATTTCTTCCTCTGCCTAGTGGGAACGTGCCTGCCAAATTTCACCAAGATTGCACGCTGTATTCATGATTTGAGTCATTTTGTTCAAAACGGAGCAATCCTGCAAACTTTGGAAGCCAATTGTAGCCAATCAGGATGGAATATGGAAAATCAGACAGATCCATGTTGATCACTTGACTGTAGAGATACTGTCTACCGTACCAGTAAGACGCTTAAGGGCGAAACGTGACCTGGCCCTAAAGGGCGAGGTCGCGCCATCTGTCTTGGCCATATATGGATTCTGTTAGTGTGGTTCTCCTAACAGGGCAGTATCTGGGATACAATCCCTTTTATGCCCATATATAGAGATCCCTAACAGAATCCCTTTTATGCCCATATATGGAGATCCCTGAGCATCTGACATCACTGTGATGTCACCTGTTTAAACCCATATACTGTATAGAGATCCCTGCTTGAGTATCTGACATCACTGTGATGTCACCTGTGATGTCGAGTTGATGTGTCAGGGGAACCACAGTGTCAGGCGTTACCCGTACGGACGGACGTCTACGGACAAGCTGTGACGGTTCTGACAGTAAACTGCGACCTACGGTCACAATAATTTCCCATTTCAATCATAGTACGTCGCAGTTTAACTTGTACTATTTGTGCCTGTCTTGCCGTAATGCGTGCAGAAACAGTATACTAACAAGGCCACATCGATCTGTTGTTGCAGCGCAATCCTACCTCCTTCTGACAAGAGATTATACTGGAGTGATGCACGCCTGCCTTGATGTGGTATTACAACGGTATGTTGCCTCAAGGTAGCAAGACAATGATACTACAGTGCCTTGCGCAGGGACAATTTTCTGCAATTCTATTGGCTGTCAATGAGTTACAACTAGGCTATACGTGGCTGGCTGCCTGCCGCGTGACAGCAAGGGATAGTAACAGTATACTAGTAAGACGCCTCAGGGCGACAAACGACCTCGTCCCTAAAGGGAAAGGTCGCGCCATGTCTTGGCTGTCTGGCCAGTGATGTATATCGGACCAGTTACCCATATATGGAGATCCATGTACTGTAGTATATGGAGATATGCTGTGAGACCCCAAACATGCTTATCCTATGACGTCTATCACATCTGACATCATACATACAATCCCTTTTATACCCATACATGGAGATCCCTGTCTGAACCAGCCACACAGATATGGGCTGTCTTCCTCCATATATCGGCATTCCCATATGAAGTCCTGTTAGATATGGCTTAATATTGATGACATCAGGGATCTCCATATATGGGCATAAAAGGGATTCTGTTAGAGTGGTTCCCATGACATCACAACATACAATCCCTTTTAGTTGTGAGTGAGTTGTGCCTTATTTGGCTTGAGCTTTGACAGAGTAAATCCAAATTCCTCTCGTGTGTAAGCAAATAAGGCCTAACAAAATAATATGTTGGTTTCCGGTTGGCGACCGACCCTATTAAATACGTGCGACCCAGATGATTTTATTGGCATTTGGAGTGAAAATAAAAAAATAAATAAAATTAAGTCAAAATCCAATCCAGTCGATCAAAAACGTCTTACAAAAAATATATTTGGTGCGACCACATTCGCGAAGTTTAATCAAAGTTTTCTTTCGTCTAAAATATCATGTGCGGCGGCGGCGCACAACAACAACAGCAGCACATGCATGTCCTCCTCCAGCCATGGACCTGTGTAGTGTCTGTCGTCTGCCCGTGCAAACCACCTCCTAAAATAGTTCGATTGACTACTAAAACGTGCCGATGTCAGTTTTCATCTGCAGCAGGGAGACACGACCGAGCGGATACATGGACCCACATCTCAGTCGACATACTCTCTACGCCCACCGAGCCTCTAGCCTCTCAGGCTGGGTCTGTTTTGGCCATGTTCGACTTTAAATATTTAGCCCTGAGATGCGAGGAGGAAGCCTCGGAATCGGAGCCTTCGTCGTCTCATGCATCTGCCCCTCAGTCAGCATTTGACCGATTGTTTGCAGCCAAACGTAACGTGCACTTGCCCACCGCCAAACAAGCTCAGAACAAAAAGGAGGAGTTGTTTAACGACGTACTAAACTTACTACGAAAAAAAAAAAAAAAAAAAAAACTACCCATCCTTCCCATGAGGAAATAAAATAAAATTCCTTGCTACCCATCATGCCCACAAAAAAATAAAATAAAATAAATTCCCTACCTACTCTAAATGACAGCCAACCGGAAACCAAAGTTTTTTTTTTGTTAGGCCTAATCACAAATGTCATGCTTGCATAACGTCTTCAGACTAGGATTTGAGTCTAGGATGTACAGGCTATGCTACACACACACGTTTTGCTATGGCAAAACGCTGAGGAAAAAGGCTACAGACACACACCCAGCCACTCTATGGAACGGTTTACCACCGCTCAAAAAAGAAGAATCTGTAACTGCAGAGGTGCATTGACTCAACCGGTGTTCTCCCACATGCATATTGCACCCACCACCCACTCACAAAGCTGCAAAGCACCAAACCTACGTAGGTACACGCTCAACCACCCGCCCTCCGGTACCAACTGCTGTAGCTTTGTGCATGTGTGTGCGCTGTATGTTGACCTCCTATACCTGTACTGACCTATAGTGACCTACAGTACACTGCCCAAGATCCATGCCTACCCACAACACCAACCGTCCCCTGTATCCATCGCATCACTGTGTATCAAACACTGGGTTAGCAACAGAAAGAACCTATCCACCTATAGCCTGTTCAAACCAATGCCTCATGTTGTTTTTGGAGTTATGTGGCTGTCAGCTCCATCCAAGCCTTCAGCCTACATCTCCTCTATGAACACATCCTCCACCTGTGTGTGTGTGTGTGTGTGTGTGTGTGTGTGTGTGTGTGTGTGTGTGTGTGTGTGTGTGTGTGTGCGTGTGCATGTGTGTGTGTGTGTGTAGAGGACCACAGTGTTTGTAGAAGTACATAATTTAAATGTGTATTTTCCTGCGTGTGTGTGTGTGTGTGTGTGTGCGCGCGCGCGTTTGTGTGTACAGTAGATGTGTGCGTGTGTGGTTAGACTTTCGGCAGTTCCAAAGCGAAACAGGCCTATAGTGTGACAGCTGATCCATTGTTTTATCAGTGTAATCAAACAAAATCCACGTAATCCGCAAAGCCCAAGAAATCAGAGCGCAGTGGCTCAAAATCACAGAAACAGCCTTAGTAATATACATCCGGATAAAACATGGGGTAATTTGGAGAGCGAGAGAGAGAGAGATTGAGAGGACTAAGATGGAAAGGGAGAGAGAGAGAGAATGTGTGTTAAAACTGGAGGGGAAGCTTATCTTTGATGCTACAGTAATTACGTAGTTGCCTGGTAACGGGCTGTTATGGAAACAGACGCACCATGCCGTATGACCTTAAAGCCAGCGTGCCGACATCAAAACCATCCGAATGGCAGAACCCGTGGACAAATTCATCGCACGTAGAACATGCTGTCACGGTCTGCGCATGAGTAGAAAAATGCATGAGACCAGGCACGTGCACACGTAGACATCAAAGGGGCCTTGAGCCCCTGCCCTTTAATCCGTCTGTAAAAAGTGCCCTCTCAAGACCAATAATGCAGTTTTTACTATGGTGAAAGAGATGCAAATGCCCTCTTTCCATGCCATACCTGAAGGCAGCATTCAAAAGTTAGTTCAGTGTGGTATCAATTACTGAAAAAAAAATAGCAGACCTCCAAGCTCTGCGACACGTTGTGAGCTTGCCTTGGAGGTCTCCTCTTTTTGATATTTTCACCAAAAGGCCCTTTTAGAAACAGCCCCTGCCTCTCTAACATTCTCTGCACGTCCCTGCGTAAGACTGTGTAAACACCCTTAAGCAAGTATTTGACAGAGACAATATGGGCACGCAATTGATGTTCTTGACAGAAGCAATGAGCAAAGACAGAATCTAAAGTAGTTCCAAAAGGGATAGTCCAAGATCCTTGATTCTAATTGGTTGGTTTCCGTTTAATAGACGTGATAAAATACACTATAATCTACTCCTTAGATCAGCTTATATCAATCTCAGTTGCATTGTTTGTTACTATGGTGATCCAGCGTATATCTGTCGTTGAACGAGGGAAGGGGAGCACTTGTTTCCACTACTAGAAGCCGTGTACTAAACCAGTGGTTCCCAAACTTTTCAGGTTGAGACACAAAAGAGAGATTAGACATTTGCCCGGACCCAAACTAGTGAAAATAGCCGATCTACAAGCACACAACACGTTGCTTCGCGCCGCGTCATGAGCTTGTAGATCGGCATTTTTTTAATTTATTTTTTACATTTATGAAATGTTTTAGATTTGTTTATTTTTGGTTTTTAAAATGTATAAAGATATATATATATGAAGAGTTCATTTGCAAAAACAGATAAAAGCCATTTTGGAAAAAAATGAGATGACTATTGTAAATAACAGTTAAGTTAGAGTTTTATTAGAATATAAAATCAATTTTGTTGTTAAGGCAGATATATCCCATTCTAAACGCCCTCAAAGATCAGGTTTTGTAGCAAAAACAGACAAGTGACATAGCTCTTTGTTTGCAGAAACAGATAAATCCATTGGGCAGCGTGTTTAGACCATGTGATCCAAGATGGTGCCCCATTATGCACCAAACTTGTCTCAAACATTGTTCAGGGGTCTGCCATGAGGATAGTCAAACCAGGGGCCATTTGTGGCCCCCAGGGGCCATGTGTGGCCCCCAGGTGCCTCTGGGTGCCACAGGCGCACTGTTACCCCGTTTTGCACAAAACTTATCTCAAAGACTGTTCCAGGGGTCTGTCATGAAGATAGTCACACCAGGGGCCATGTGTGGCTCCGAGGGGCCATGTGTGGCCCCCAGGGGCCTCTGGGTACCATAGGCGCACTGTTGCCCCATTATGCACACTGTTGCCACCATTATGCACCAAAAGTGTCTCAAACACTGTTCAGGGGTCTGCCATGAGGATAGTCACACCAGGGGCCATGTGTGGCTCCCAGGGGCCATGTGTGGCCCCCAGGGGCCTCTGGGTGCCATAGGCACACTGTTGCCCCATTATGCACCAAACTTGTCTCAAACACTGTTCCAGGGGTCTGCCATGAAGATAGTCACACCAGGGGCCATGTGTGGCTCCCAGGGGCCATGTGTGGCCCCCAGGGGCCTCTGGGTGCCATAGGCGCACTGTTGCCCCATTATGTGCACTGTTGCTCCATTATGCACCAAATGTGTCTCAAACACTGTTCAGGGGTCTGCCATGAGGAAAGTCACACCAGGGGCCATGTGTGGCTCTCAGGGGCCATGTGTGGCCCCCAGGGGCCTCTGGGTGCCATAGACGCACTGTTGCCCCATTATGCACCAACATTTTCTCAAACAATGTTCAGGGGTCTACCATGTGGCCCCATGTGGCATGTGGCTCCCAGTGGCCCCTGATATACAGGGGCCCCTGATGAGGCCTGTGAGGTGGCCCCTGGTGTGACTATTGTCATGGTAGACCCATGGACAGTGTTTGTGCCATATTTGGTGCAGATCAGAGCAGCAGTGCGCCTTTGGCACCTGGGGACCCCAGGGGCCACTGATATGGCACACTGGGGCCCCTGGTTTAGCCCTTTGTGTGACTATTGTCATGGCAGACCCTTAAACAGTGTTCATGCTAAGTTTGATGCAGATTGGAGCAATGGTGTGCCTTTGGCACCCCTGGGCCCCCGGGGGCCCCTGATATGGTACACTGGGGCCCCTGGTTTAGCCCTTTGTGTGACTATTGTCATGGCAGACCCTTAAACAGTGTTCATGCTAAGTTTGATGCAGATTGGAGCAATGGTGTACGCTGGGGCCCCTGGTGTGGCCTGTGAGGTGGCCCCTGGTGTGACTATTGTCATGGTAGACCCCTGAACAGTGGTTGTGCCAAGTTTGGTGCAGATTGGAGCAACGGTGCACCTTTAGCACCCCAGGGGCCCCTGAGTTGTCCCCTATTGTGCCCCCTGGTGGCTACATGTGGCCCCTATAAAAGTACAGACTACTTAAGTATGTTGTCAAAACTTTGTTTTTGCTCTCCTGTAAAATTCTGGAAATCCTTTTTGCGTCCTCGATATGGCAAAATTCAATGGTGAAACATCAATTGTGGAGTTATCTGTTTTTGATAAAAAACGACTGTTGGAGTTATCTGTTTTTGCCAAAAAAATAAGTTTAAATTAAAAGAAAAACTATTTTCTAATAAAGTTACATTTTTTATGATACATCTATTTTGTTAAGTCATTTTTACTTAGTCAAATCCACCCAACTTCAGTTTGATTGATATTTCTTTGAGTGCACAATAAAAAAACTGGATTTGTGAACATTTATAAAAACGGAGTTATCTGTTTTTGCAAATGAACTCTTCATATATTCTTTGTTCAAAAGTTACTCGTGACCCATACAAATTGGTCCGTGACCCACACTGTTTGGGAAACTAAATGACCGTATACTAATGCACCCGGTGACCTAAGATGACGAGTCAAAGTCAGTTTACTGGAAAGGTCAAGAAATTCTGCAGAAAGGGGAGTTAGAATTAAAGAAGGGAAAGTGTCATCATTATTAGGAAATCTCGCCCTTTGTGGATTTAATAGCATTTGTTTGCTCACGTATAAAGGTTACAAATCAGTATAGTATCAGTAAACATGGACCACTAATAGATGCCCATGACCATTGGTTAAGAAAAAGTCTCTCAAAGCATTATGAGTATTAAGTTCTTATAATAACTAGTACAGAGTGTTATTAACACGTTACATAGACATGGGATACCAAAGAACTGACTTGAGTCCACGTATCCCCACAGTGGTCCCCAGGTTTTTCTTAATCAGGGTTGTGGTAATCAGGGTCCAGGGATCACAATCAGTTGAAAACCCCATGCCTTATACTTTGATGGTGGAGAGGGCCACTATATGTCCACACACTCTAGAGAGCCACATATACTGTAGCAAAAATAGTAGATATACAAGCTCAAAATGCGTCGCAGCGCGAACGAGTTTTGAGCTTGTGATCTGCTAGCTATTTTTAATTGGAATTCTAAATTCGTTTTTGCTCATTTTGAATTTGAATCCTGAAAAGTAAGATACCTTTTAGCGTGAGAGCCAGAGAAATTAGACCCAAAACTAGTGAAAATAGCAATATTTACTTGCGACACACAGTAATCGGTCCACGACCCACATATGGGTCCAGACCCACCGGTTGGGAAACAGTGGTCTATAAGACTAAGACTTGGTTGTAGGAAAGCATATTTTCTTTATCGGCATAAAAAACAATCCTTCTATTTTTCCCCCCTTTTCCTTTTTTTATTTTGGTATATTCCTAAACGTCTGAAATCTGTATTCATTGAAAGTATTTCCAGTTATGAACATCATGTCACATTGACAGACTGAGCCACTGGTGCAGTCAAAGGTATAAACACACGGGTTCAGCGCTCATTATTTTTAACACAGGCTTGTGTTTTTCGTGTGCAGGTCCCGTGTGTGTGTGCGTGCGTGTGTGTGTGCAGGGATGTGCAGAGAAAGTTAGAGAGGCAGGGGCTGAAATTTCTAAAAGGGCCTTTTGGTGAAAATATCGAAAATAGCAGACCTCCAAGCTCACAACGCGTAGTTGTGAGCTTGGAGGTCGGCTATTTTCAGTGCTTGATACCACACTTGACTAAGCATAGTCTTCAGGTATGGCATGGAAAGAGGGCTTTTGCATTTCTTTCACCATAGTAAAAACTGCATTTGTGGTCTGGGGAGTGCACTTTTTACAGACGGATAAAAAGGGCAGGGGCTCAAACCCCCTTTTATGTCTGTGTGTGCACATGCCCGTGTGTGTGTGTGTGTGTGTGTGTGTGTGTGTGTGTGTGTGTGTGTGTGTGTGTGTGTGTGTGTGTGTGTGTGTGTGTGTGTGTGTGTGTGTGTGTGTGTGTGTGTGTGTGTGTGTGTGTGTGTGTGTGTGTGTGTGTGTGTGTGTGTGTGTGCGTGCGTGTGTAGTGGTAGTAACAGTAGAGGCCTCATGTATGGCTGGAACTAGAGAGTGTGTCTCAGGCTTTCTGCATGCATGAGTGCACGTCGTTTATGCGTACACATGTGCTGGATGATTGCGTGCTGCTGGAGAGCGGCGCGTTGGCGTCCTTTAACCAGCATGTAATGTCGGCCCCTGAGAGCAATTTGTCCCTAATAGTTTACTCCCTACAGCAGTCATTCCCAGGATATTGTTGCCCCCGTTCCACAGTCCTCTATGGTGGCAGCCCGTCTGGGAGCGGCCCGCTCCTCTTTGTGTCTGCTCAACAGCAGATGGGGGGCCTTTCAGGGAAATCAGCTGGAGCCGAGAATACGGCCTCACCAAGACATTAGTCATGCCTCGAGGCTACCGGAGGACACAACAAGAGAGCTAATTGGAAAGAGATCGCACTGAGCACACTCAACACTTGCGATCTTGCGGTCTCTACTCACGCGATCACGTACATGCGTGCATGCACACACGCGGGATGCCGAGTACACGGGCACATG
This sequence comes from Nannobrachium achirus, assembly GCF_963921795.1. NCBI lineage: Eukaryota > Metazoa > Chordata > Actinopteri > Myctophiformes > Myctophidae > Nannobrachium > Nannobrachium achirus. Next base: position 47,022,075 of record NC_137816.1, read on the forward strand.
TGACCTTAACAGCCACGGCCACCGCCTGATACGCGGGAACAAGATAACACACTTAATTTACGCACACACACACGCTAATACACCCGCGTACAATGTGCTACATACACTTCACTCTATTTCAGAGTCCCCCCCCCCCCCACCCCCCCTCCCCAAGAAGGCACCTCAGGGTTAGGGGAAGGGGTCACCTTATTGTTTCTTCTGAAGAGCACGTCAAACAAATGGGAGAAACCAGAGAGATAGAGGAATGGAGGGACAGAGTGGAAATCCTTTGCTTCCATTAACATCCGTTGTCCTCGCCCATGTAAAGGACAGCTTCTTGTCATTCTCATTGTGTTAAGTCAGCAAAGCATGAACCCCATAATGCCTAATGGTGGCGCGCTCGCCAACGCTCCCCATGTCTGGGCCCCCTTCTGCAGTCTGCGGTTCCTGCAATTAAATAACCATCTCTTAATTAGTTCGTCGAGGCCTGACAGTTGGTTACACTCTAGCTGTAGGTAATTATGGTTCGTAAATGCATTGCGTGCGCATGCGCGGTGCGAGGTTGCGTATAGAATGCGGGGGAAACCAGGAGTGCGTATAGTGGTGGTGGTGTAGTACGTATGCCAACTCCCAAAAATATCCCGCGTCGTTCCCCCTCTCTGTCTCCCACATCGCGATCGGGGAGTGATGGGAAGATGTCACAGAGTGACTGCCAATTAAATAATGCCCCGGAGCATGTCTCAGCCACGCGGCTAATTTGTGCCTATTTGGGAGGCAGCAGGTTTGTCTGCTCGCCGCCGCTGCTGCTGGTAGACGGTAGCTGTTCTCTGGAAGGGCTCTCTCAGCGGAGCAGAGCCCAGCATGGAGGAGGGGAGAGGCAAGGTTGTGATGGACAGAGGCTGATTAAGGGGAAGTCCACAGAGCAGGGATAGCTTACTCCTGAGGCCCCCGAGGCTTTTTTTTTCAGGGGCCCAGACCGAAACATTTCAGCCCACGGCACGGCGCACGCCCCCGCACTTTATTTATTAATTCTCACCACTGGCTGACGTGTTGACAAGCGGGGATGCGGTGAGGGACGTGTGGAATAGGATACCATTGTTTTCAGGGGGCCTGTGCGGCGCTGAGCTCAGCTCGAGCGCGATCCGCTGCGCCGTGTTGATGCGCTGTCCCAGTGAGTCAGGTGATAAAAGAACAGTAAGAGGAGCGGCACACATATGACACACATATACCTTTCCAACCATGTTTACAGACACATACAGAGATTCAAAAAAGGTAAATAGTCAGAATACAGTATAGATGTTTGGATGCAGTGGCAGATCACGTCCAACCCAGATTTGCCTCAAACAAAGGGTTGAATTCTTACTCCTGCTATGCCGCAAAGATGTTTAATGCATGATGAATCATGATGATTTTTTTTATAGTTCTGTGTATATTTGTCTGTCATTTAATGTCTCTTCTATGAATTGAGTACAAAAGCACCCCAATGTAAACAAGCCATAGTGCTTTCTTGGGTTTAATAGTAGACCTTGTATCGGAACTGTACTGTCCTGTGCTTTCCTTTTCCAATGCAAACTTTTAATGAAGTATTCAATCAATCAAAGCAATAGAAGCAAATTACTGCTCGGCAACTGCGTTGTCCCCCAGAACTAGTTTGAGATGTCTTCCTGGGAATATGGTCCTTTCCTTGCGTTTGTGTAATTTATTTTGTGTATTTTACGGCCTTGGTTTGGAAATGGAGATGACTTAACTGTGTGTCTTTCTTGAAAGCAGCTAAGCTCCAATTTGCCCTCATTATCCAGTATAGACTATACAGACCACAGAGGAGGCAGGAGTGTGTGTGTGTGTGTGTGTGTGTGTGTGTGTGTGTGTGTGTGTGTGTGTGTGTGTGTGTGTGTGTGTGTGTGTGTGTGTGTGTGTGTGTGTGTGTGTGTGTGTGTGTGTGTGTGTGTGTGTGTGTGTGTGTGTGTGTGTGTGTGTGTGTTTTCACGTGCGCAGGAGGGGAGGAATGGATTTTGAGAGATAAAGAGAGAGAGAAGTCTGGTTGGAGCCTATAGATTCACTCCATTACTCACTCCAAACAGAGGGTGCTCCATAGATTGTGTGTACATGGTTAATAGGAAGGTGCGCACATGTACAAAAATGCACACAAAGCAATGGACAGACACAAATTCTGACTTAAGATGCATATACACGACACCTACAAGCGCACATACACACAAAGACCTGACTACACTACACACACACACACACACACACACATGCATGCACGCGCGCGCGCACACACACTGGCACACAACGGCAAACCTCCGACTAAATTCTGCCCCATTCAGCTGAACGAGCGGCTTGTGGCACTTAGTGCAGCAGAGCGAAGGAGGGATGAGTGGCAATTAAAACGGAGAGAAAGAGACAGAGTCAGGAGAGAGAGAGAGAGAGAGAGAGAGGGTGTGCTATTGAATGAAAAAAGAAAAGAAGTCAGGGGAAAGTGAGAAACGGAGAGAGAGAGAGGGGGGGGGGGGGAGTACTTAACCTCACATAGTGACTGCATAGCCAAGTCATACAGTATATTATCATTGTATGTCCAAAACCTTACCTTTTTGTGTTATTATTTAAAAAACTATTGGCGTTGTGTGCTTGTAGATCCGCTATTTTCACTACTTTTGTGCGACACTTTTGTACAATGAAGTAAGGCTTTAATTTACCAAAAAAACACACATTTGAAATTTGGAGAAACGAGGTGTCTGCCCGACACAGTGTCGATATACCTGAGAGAAAGGGGGCGGTCGCCGGGGGAATCATTTATTTCATTATTATTTCCTTTCCCAACCCACACTCTTCCTCACCTCCATCTCCGTACTTTAGACGGGGGAGAGAAGTGAAGGGAGGATAGTTGTGCAGAGGATGGATGGCATCCCATCTGATAATAATGACTCTTAATGGGCCATTCACACTGGCTGCGCTACGGCGGCAATGTGCCGCGTGGCTTCTTGCCGCTGTGGCAAGGATGTCTGATGTCACAGTGACAAGGGAACCAACCCATAGATTGTACAAATGTGTACTGACTGACTGACTGACTGACTGACTGACTGACTGACTGACTGACTGACTGACTGACTGACTGACTGACTGACTGACACAGAGACAAGCTGCGACATTTCTCATGGTATACTGCGACCAAAGAATCGCAAAAAATCCTGTTGAATTGTTAATACAGAGATTCATTGCAGAATTCATTTAAACCTGCATTTGATCTAAATCAGTAGTTCTCAAACTGTAAAATGTCACAGTCTCCCCTTAACTCTGATAGTACACAAATTAAACCAAATGGACCTGTACGGGTCCATATTATCCATATGTTACCTTGTAGGTGGTTGTTATACTGCTAAGTAACTTAAAAAATAACCATAAAAACCAACAAGAAAAAGATTGTGATAAGATTGTGTATCGTGATACCACTTGGAAAAATATTTATATTGAATTGTATTTTTCCATATCGCCCTCCCCTAATTGATACTGTGTCCGTGTCCAGTGTGAACAGCCCGTTGTCTCATCAAAATACACTGAAACTAGAAAGATGTAATTCTGGGAAATTGCAAGTGTGGTTGCTGTGACTTGAATCACACTTGCAAATTAATTCCATCTTACCATTCGAATTTTCAAGATTCAAGTCAATGGGGAAAAAGTATTCACTAATAGATTAATGACCATATATGGAGATGTCTTTGTCAGTCCTTGTCCCTTTTATGGCCATATACTGTATGCCGTGTATGGAGATCCCTGATGTCATCAATATTAAGCCCATATCTTGGAGTGCCCATATAAAGTATGCATTCCTGTGTAAATAATCCGAAAAGCTTACTAGGATCTCCTTTTAGTTGACCTGGTACCAGTGATTTGTACTGTCATGAAACTGTACTTTTTCCTATGCAAACTTCATTTTTTTTTTTTTTTAAGTCAATGGAGAAATTTAATTCACAAATAAATGTAAATAATTAAACTATAAAACGTATCTCTTAGCAAAGCATGTTCACAGACATATACAGAGATTTAAAAAAAAGGTGTCCTGATGAAGCAGGTCGATTTGACATTTGGCTCAAGTGCGTGCCACCAAAACTGTGGGAGGAGTAGCGCGGCAAAAAAAAGTTTAACTAGAAAGATGGATGGAAATAAAGTCGGACGAGTACTATAGTCTGGTTCAGGCACGTGCACACATAGACATCAAAGGGGGCTTGAGCCCCTGCCCTTTTATCCGTCAGTAAAAAGTGCCCTCTCCAGACCATAAATGCAGTTTTTACTATGGTGAAAGAAATGTAAATGCCCTCTTTCCATGCCATACCTGAAGGCAGCATTCAAGAGAATTGCCTTGTCTAACTTTCCTTAACTTGAATGCAGCATCTTATGTTGAAAGAATTGCCCTCTCTGTGTAGAAGTCCATGCTGTACGCCACATCTCCAGTATTGACTTGATTATGCTTATTTCAGTGTGGTATGAAGCACCGAAAATAGCCGACCTCCAAGCTCACAACGCGTCGCAGCATATGACGCGTTGTGAGCTTGGAGGTCTGCTATTTTTTATATTTTCAACAGAAGGCCCTTTTAGAAATTTCTTCCCCTGCCTCCCTAGCATTCTCTGCACGTCCCTGATGGAAGGAAATAAAGTCGGACGAGTACTATAGTCTGGTTGCCCTGCAGGGAGAACGACACTGATTAAACTACTCGTTTTAACGGGACCTCTGCAAACGTCCTCAAAAAGTCTCCTGTGGTCCCTGGACCCTGCTTTGGGAACCACTGTGGAGGATACCTAAAACAGATTATTTCTTTTTTCTTTTACGGTTTACCGAATACTGTGGCTCAAGCTCAAATGTAGAAAAATAAAATAAGGTCAGTGGAATACTTTTTTTTATGGCCACAATACAGTGCCGTGGCCAATACAAGCATTCAAAAATTCACGTCTTTAATAGAGGCCTGTCAGGGAGTATTTGGACAGTGCTTGCCAGTGGTTGAGAGGGACACGTCAGTGTGCTGGAAGCGTGACAGCAACAAAAGGAAAAGGCCGTAAGCCCTATAATTATCTCTGCTCTCTCCCAGATTATTCCTCGTGTTTTTATTAGTATATCATTTGAACATCCTGCCACCGAATAATTTGTCCGCCCTGTGCACACAAATTATTTTCTTCTTGGTTTTGTCTGTGAAGGAAGATGCCATCGCTTATACATGGCGGCATGTCGACTGTGACCTCCGCTCCACCGCTCCACGCATTCCATGTCTCTCTCCGTTTCAGACTCCTGAACCCGATATTGCCGTTTAAGACTCAACGTAAGACACGGACAGAGTACATGGATACACCCGGGTTCACATTGGGTCAGAGGAGAATAATGTGCAGAAGCCCGTGGTAGATGTTTGGTTTCTTAACAAGAGTGCTTAAGACGCGCATTACCGAACACCAAAGTGACATTAGAACTCAGAATATGGGCAGTCCAGTGGACTCCAGTGGCTATGCATTTCATGCAAGCTGGCCACAATGTATCTGCTTTAAGATACATTGGATTGGAGAAGGTAGACAAACCTAGTAGGGGAGGAGACTGGGAGTCTCTCCTGCTTAAAAGGGAGGCTTTTATATATGAACTTAGAACCTTAAAACCTTTTGGGATTAATTTGGACCATTTCTTTAATTTACCTGGCTGACATGCCTAGAGTATGGGTGTTTCTATATAACCTGTACTTTTATATCTATATCTTTTTATTGTATGTAACATGCTTATGTAATGTGTGATATTTTTGTTCGAGAACACTATGTTATCCTCATTATTTATATAGTGAGTTCCGCCGCAGACAGTTCAAAGGCGAAAAAACACTATGGTTTTGTCATTATTTCCGCCGCATATCGTGTTCCGTTAGCCAATGAGGCGCAATTGGTGGAAAGAAATCTGGGAGTGGTGTTAGCTGGAGTACTGGTTGAGCTTCACATGACAGTTAGAACGCTGCAGAGTATAGTCACAAGCGAGCCCACACTGTTTCGTAGGAACAGTATTTCTAGTTGATATAATTATTGTTTTGTTTTTTTCCTCACATTAAGAACTGAAGCTTATCTATTGGGTCATTAATTGAGTGATGACACCCACTGACTCTGACCTATTTAAGGGTTCTAAAGCCATACCCATGTAACTTGAAAAAGCCCTGCTGGGCGAAACGTTGTTGTTGAGAAATGTAATAAAAGAAGACGGTAGAGCATTATATTGAGTGCGGACATTGCCTTTTTTATTCACTAGATGTTTGGTTTCCCCCTTCAAGCTTGAAAAATGTATAGCTTGGCTTTTTCGGTGTGAATGGGGCATTAGCCCTGTTATTAGTATTCTATTATGTGATTATAGCGACTGATCTTTCAAGGCTGATACTGATTCAGATATTTTGGAGAACCGGCACGCCGTTATAACAAAATATATTATAAGCTCATGAACCCTATAGGGGCGGGACAAAAAAATTGCTGTTCTACAAGCTCACAATGTGTCACATTGCGATGTGTTGGAGCTTTTAGACTATGGCTTTTTTCGGCAAAGATTGGGCAACGCTAGGAGATGTTATAGCAAGGCTGCAGCCGCGAAAGAATGACATCACATTCTTCAGGCTGCGGGGTCCTGTCGAAACTGGACCACTCTGAGCAGAGGACTTGATTATTATTACGTACATTTTAACAGTGCTGACAGAGGGACAGACACAGTCTGTTCCTCTGTCAGTGACTGTACTGTATGTTGCTGCGCGGCACCATGGAAACCAACATACAAATATGCACACGCTTGGAAGCACACACATGTTTTTGCGCACACATGTGCATGCTGTGAGTGCAGGTGCAGACATACACTAACAAATATGTCTGGTGTTATATATACTCGTATACTGTATATCGTCGTGTGGAAACCTTATATGTCCAAAACCTTTATTATTATTTTAAAAGCGATTTAAAATAGAAAAATAGACTATCTACAAGCACACAATGCCTTGCATCGCGAGGCGTTGTGTGCTTGTAGATCTATTTTCACTGTCATTGTGTGACACTTTTGTATGATGAAGTATGGCTTTTATTTTACAAAAAAAAAGACATTTGGAGATACAAGGTTTCTGCCTGACAGTGACGATATGCACACACATGCCTGCAAACACACTTACAGTCTTACACAGGATTACACATTCACACAAGTACCCAAATATCACGCGCGCGCGCACACACACACACACGCACACACCTGTGGTGAGTGGCAGTGCTCTGCTGACCTTGCCAGTGTCTGGCTGCTGTCCAAGTGTCATGCCGCCTGCCAGAGGTGCTGAAGCTTGGGAGCAAAGTATCTTGAAGGACGGCCTGCCCTGTCAACACTTTCTGCTCTGTTTGTTTTGGCTGCCTTTGTTCTTCCCCTCGCATTCCTCCTCCATTAGACCTGAACTTGCCGGGGCTTCCTTCAATTCCAGCGATAGTGTTTTTACCCTGCTGATGATTATATACAGACTAGTTAGTGTGGTTGCTATAGGCAACACACTATTGTTCTAGGTCTGAGAATTTTGATGCCAGCTAAAGTCAACCCCTAAAGTGAACCTTGTTTTTTTCAACCTTTTAACTGAAGTTTTCTGGGTTGGAAATGGTTAAAGATGGGGTGCGGTGATTTTTTTTTACCACCTAAATCATGATTATACTTAGAGGAAGATCCAAAAAAGTGTACAGAAAGTGTACAGAAAGTGTTAAAATGTTGTTTTTATGTGGCCACACCCAGCTGTTCATTAAGTAGGCCCTATACAACATGTAGGCCCACAACATGAACCCTAGGCCTTCTCTATTTTACTGACCAAATCAAACGCGAAGCGGATTTGGGCAAATATAGCGGCATGGTCAAGATGGACCTCCAGAAGGCATTTGACACCGTAAATCACTCTATTCTGATTGAGAAACTAAAATCTATTGGTCTTGACAGCGCAGCAGTGAGTTGGATGCAGTCTTACCTGGTGGGGAGGGAACAGGTGGTGGAGGTGAACGGTACCCTGTCCCTGTCCCCCCTGTCCCCCCCCCCCCCCTCCCAGTAAGCTATGGTGTTCCTCAAGGTAGCATACTGGGGCCTCTGTTGTTCCTATATGTAAACGACATGGCATCCGCTTGCGACTGCAACCTGTTCCTGTTCGCGGATGACTCGGCTCTCCTAGTCTCAGGCAAGGAGCACTTGCAGGTTGAAAAGACACTCAACTCTGAACTAAGTAAGATCTGCACATGGCTTAATGACAACAAATTATCAATTCACCTGGGAAAAACTGAATCCATCCTCTTTGGATTAAATCATAACCTCAAAAAGGTTGATAACTTCACAATCAAAGTGGGCGACAAGGTCATAACACGAAAAAACTAAATCTCCTACTTAGGATGTATCCTTGAAGCTAATCTCTCCAGCAAAAAGATGACTTCAAAGGTAATAAATAAAATCAACCAACAAACTTGTTTCCTACAGAGGATCGCCCTGATGGTCAACTTCAACACACTGAAGACCATAGCTGGTGCAATAATCCAGCCCCTCTTTGACTACGGAGTCCACTTATGGTATTGTGACACCCCACAAGCGTTGAAAACTAAGCTCCAAACAGCCCAAAACAAACTAATTAGGGTCCTGCTTAACCTTCCCTATCAGACTCACCTCACCACTACTCACCAGTTAAGAGTGGGGTGGCTCAGAGTAGATGACAGAGTACAGCAACTTGCAATGGGCCTGGTGTACAAGATACACTACACCACCAAGATACCCATGTACCTGGCAAAATACTTTATAAACGTTAAGGACGTCCACAATTACAACACCAGAAGCAGCGCCACAGATCACGTTCCACCCAAAGTCAACTCAAACAAAGGGTCAAACTCGTTCTTCTGTCATTCAATGTTATATGAGATACTTCAATGGTTTCCTATGGAAATAAGCTTAGTCTTTTCTAGGATCTCCTTTTAGTTGACCTTGTACGAGTGAACTGTACCGTCATGAAACTGTACTTTTTTCTATGCAAACTTCTAATAAAGTCTTCAATCAAACCAACTTTTCAGGTGGTTGCTGGTGACCCAGCTGAAGTTAGCCACACTCACAGTCTCACACCTGTTGTTGTATGGTAAAAAAGGGGATGATTTCATCCAGTCACTAAAGCGGTGTATTTTGATTGGGCCTTTAGACTCGGAGGCTTTCAGGGATAATACACAGGGAAGACATATTTGCATATTATAACCACACCTGGGGGTCTATTAGAGTAAAGTTAACTCCACAGACACATACAAAACAGAAATAATACAAAGCTATGGCACCACCTATTTAACTGAAGTTATCTGGGTTGTAAGGCCAGATATTTTGGACAATATACGGTAATGTCCATTCAAGTATTGGTCACTAGATATCACAATATATAATATAAATGGTAAGACGGAATTCATTTCCCTGTGGATTCCTTGTGACTTGCATTAGTGCAACCACACATGCAATTTCCCAGAATTGCACCTTTCTAGTTTTTGCATTGCTTTGTACGTTTCACAACATGAACCCTAGCATCCTGGGACAAACCTTCAGGGAAAATAGCAGATCTACCAGCTCACAAGCTTGTGAGCTGGTAGAGTTTCGGCGAAGAGATTTGGTGTAGAGGGAATAAAATGTGTTAGCCTATGCAGTAGAGTTCTAAATTAGCTCTCCATTTGTGTCCTCTTCTTTGTGTCTCCTGTCTCATGGAGTTGGAGTAACTTTGCCGAGCGACAGCGTTGACTTTGCTCTCGTCCTCTTGTTCCTTTGCCATGTTGCTCTTTGTCAGCACATCAGAATAATGAGGGCACGGGGAAAGGCGATGTTTTTAAGGGCTGGTCTGGGGACAGCCCGGCCTTGCGGACGGCATGAATATTCAGTTCCGCATATGGCTCTGCGCGTCAGCGCCCGCATTTGCTTAAAGGCGCTAATTAGGATGCTTAATTTTTTGAAAAGAAAGGGGGCTGCGTTTGCTGTCAAAGTGCCTCTAAAGCTCGGTAGATAGTGTGCTAAGTAGGGAAAGGGAGACAAGAAAGCAGGGGGAGGGTGCAGAGTGCAGAGGGGCATAGACAGGCTCGGGAGAGAGAGTGTGAAAGACAAGGAGGTAGAGAGAAAGGGAGTGAGAGTATAAGGGATAGAGAACGGGTCAAAGAGCGAGTGAGAGAGCAGAGAAATAAGACTTACAATAGGCTTTGAACTTGAAGGCATATGGCCTCTTAATGACTGCCCCTTTGGGAGCCTCTCGTCAAGCACAGACTGACCTGTAGGACAAATAATGGGAGTATACTGCTTGGAGGGGGACAGTCTGCCACTGTAAGTCATGGTGTGAGTCATCACTCACTTACTGTATAGCTTAAAGCACTGAGTCATCCCAAAGAAAAAAGATAGCATGCTTTACGATATCATGACATTTGATTTGTAGTCACTAGTAAATGTACACTGCAGATGTGCCGCTTCAGTATCTACTGCTCTTTTCCTGAAAATGTCCTGCAAATGCAGTTTTTCCACAGGTTTCTTTCCCTGTTATGCCTGCCTTTCAAATTTGTATGGAGAATATTAGAGCGTATTTTTGCAGAAACTCGCAAATGGCAAGAAACCACTCCATTCCCATTGAATAGCAGAATCCACCTTCAGAGGTAGATTTAAACTTCAAAGTCAGAGAAGGTCATAGAAATTGCGAAAATAGCTGATCTACAAGCTCAATGTTCTGCCAATCCACTGGAAAATCTACTGTCTTGCCAATGGCAGGACGTGTGATGTTTTGAAATGGCAATGTGTACCAGAAGGTTCATATGGGAGTGATTGATTGATTGATTATTTTATTAGACAAAAACGGAGAACAGTACAAGTATATTCAATACAATGAAATGTACAAGTACAGTTAAACAATCTGCCTAAAAGGAACATCCCAAATAAGACCTTTTATGGTCTTTTTTACGTTGGAAGCCCCTTACGTTGGTTGCATCCTGTAAACGCCCGACCACATCCTAATTCTTGGGTTGCCACCTCAGCAGAAGATATCCCCCATCTCGTGTCCAGCACGTATATGACTGAAAGAGCTGTCCTGCAGCAAGAACGTGGCAGCCCACCAGTGAGTAGTCATTTAGCGGTCTGAAGCTGTCTCTTCTGCTGCAAGCATGTCTCTGTCTTACCCCAGTGAGTGCGGGTGTTCGTTCTATGCCATTCTTTGTTAAATCGACCGCAGTCATGTCAAAATAAATAAATAAAATGTGTGGAACAGCGAAGACCACCAAGCCATGGAATTTTCCACAAAGATTCGACAAGTCCTCTTGAGCCAAAGAGTGCAATTATCTCTGGACCAGAGTTACTCATGTCCAATCTTCAGCTTAATGGATACAGTTTTCAGCATGCAGCTCTCAAAGAGTGGTGCGTGGTCCTTTACGGTGTTTGTGTTGTGTCTGATTAGTTTTAAGACAGCCATTAGTAGTAATAGTTACTGCTATAAATATATTTTGCTAGTCTATACCGTACTGTACTGTACTATACTGTAGCCTGACATATGCTAACGTGGTCATTTCAATGGTTTAAACATGCCATCGTTAATTTGTTTGACCATCAAAGTTATGAGCATGCCTCTGCCTCTCGCAGAGTTTGACTTAAGAGTCGAGAATACGTTTATATTAAGTTTCGTAACCTATAACTCAAAGCACACGTGTGTTTTGCCGTGGTGGGCATATGGCAGCAGCCAGAATGGTTAAACATAGAATTGAATTCTTTGTCTGGAGGTGGTTTAAAGAAACCCAGCTAGCTGTTCAGCACATCCATAGATAGTAGATGCAGTATAAATATATCAGGAAGACATGATTAAAAGTTTTTAAAGTATTGGGAAAGGTCATGCTTGGCCACACACACTTACATAATGGAAGTGTTAATGACATAAAACCTTCTCCTTTTATAAATGGATATTAGGATATTAATTGGAGCCTTAATGAAATTATGCTTCATGCAGGGGTGCATGGAATAACCTGGCATGACAAGCACGCACGCGCGCACTGGAAGTGAAGTGTATTTGAAGTGGTTCCTTAACTAAATCTAAATCTCATTTTAGTTAAACTGAAATAAATATCAAAAAACAAACTGAAACTAACGTGTCAGTTTTCATCTTTGTCTATATTTCATACAGTAAACCTAGACTTTTTGAGAAAAATTAAACTAGCACACACGCGCACGCGCGCACACACACACACACACACACACACACACACACACACACACACACACACACACACACACACACACACACACACGCACACACACACGCACACGCACACACACAGCTCTCTCATTTTCGGCGTAATTGATTCTTGGTGGAGTGGACTCCCAGGTGGGCCGGTGCTGTCATAAACGTACTTGCCACTCAGAGGTTATAAATTGCTAACAGTACTGGAGGGATCAGAGCGCGGCCGCACGCTGACAACACCTTATAAGGCCGTGTTATTCCCCAAAAACCTGAGTGTTTGGACCCAAAGAGAGCATGATGGCCCTCTCTGTTTACCAGTGGAGTACTGCTCTCTGACAGTGTTTACCAAGCAGCACTGCAACAGCGGCAAACTGAAGGAGCGGAAAATAGGTCACCAGGGTTGGTAAAAAGGAATACGGCTTCTCACTGCAGAGCAGGGGCGTCACAAGGGGAGGGAAAGTGGGACTGAGTTACTAGGGCCCAAGGTGGAGGGGCCTTAATTATTTAGCTTTTGAAAAATAGCAGATATACAAGCTCATTGTAGATCTGCTATTTTTGAAAAGTCATGAAAATGTGTGATATATGTATTTTTAAGCGAACATTTGTGATTCACATTTTGCTTCTGGGGGGTCCCTGGAACAAAACATTTTTAGATGGGCCAAATACATATCATTTTGGGGGTCCTTCACATGAAAAGGTTTGAGTACCACCGACATGGGAAAAAAAAACTTGAAGGATTTGAAATATTCCAAGACTTGCACACATTTTCAGGATTTTTCAAAAATAGCTGTGAGCTTGTATATCTGCTATTTTTCAATAGTTAAAGCACAAAATAATGCGTAATAATGCGTTCATGGTCATGGGGGGCACGCAGTGAATCCTTGTACCCAGGGCCCATAATTTGGTGTGACACCCCTGCTGCAGAGGGCGAGAGGTATAAAAAGAATTTCCGTATATTTCCATCCCCTCAACGTGCTCTCTATCCAGTATTTTGGATCTGGATCTCTCTCTCTTTCTGCTCATCCTTCTCCGCATCTGATGAGCAATCACTTTTTTTTTTAACTTATATTTTTATTGGATTCTTTCCCTGCTATCACTTTGTCTTTACTTGTCATTCCCTCAGTGTCTCTTCCTTCCTCCTGTCTGCTTCTGGTGTCTTCAGCGAGGAAGATCTCTCCCTGGGCGATCGGGGGCCGAGGCTGCGGTAAAGTCGTGGGAGTTGGGTGGTGTTGTTGACAGAATCGGGAAGCGTCTTCTCCCATGCAGTGGCGTCAGTTCAGAAAAAGCTAAGGTATGGCAACATGACTGGTGTCTTGCACGCGCACATGTTGCCATACCTTAGCAACAGGCATGATACATTTATTTCCCCCCCATTTCTACAGTTTCTTGGGCTGGATATGGCAGCCTGGAACGGTTGTTTACTGTCAATATTCCAGGATGACCTCCCACTTGGGTAATGACGCCCCCTGGCGATCATTCAGAGAAACTACTTCAGCTCCCGTACTAACGTAGGTAGGAAGGGCCTGTCACTCAAACCGGAGTGACCCGCCTCCAGGCTATATAAGCCCCCGGAGGCGGAAGTAACATCCTCTTTTCACTCTCTGCGATATCACATTCAGATAAGTTGAAACTCAGCCTTTGTATTTTATTCTTCGCGCATTAGCCTAAAGCGGTGGCATTGGAGTCGCCCACCGGCGAGTGTAGAATTATACCCGTACTTAAGAATAATTATTCTTGTCCCGTCCTAAACCGACGGTTTTCTTTTCTATAACAAAGAAGTTTACCGCTTGTTCAGGCTTCTGCCCGAACCAAGCGTGGCCTAGCTTTAGCCGTTAGCTTGTTAGCTCGTCAGCTTCCTTTGTTAACGTTAGCTACACTGCTTCGCTATGAACCCTCTTGCTTTCTGCCGAGGGAATGTATGTTTGTTCTGCTGTTAGCTTGTTAAGGCCTCTGCCTGAACCAAGCGTGGCCTAGCATTAGCCGTTAGCTCGTTGCTCGACAGCTTCCTTGTTAACGTTAGCTACATGTTTCGCTATGGTCCCTCTTGCCTTTCTGCCGAGGGAATGTATGTTTCTGCCTGAACCAAGTTTGGCCTAGCTTTAGCCGTTAGCTCGTTGCTCGACAGCTTCCTTGTTAACGTTAACTACACTGCTTCGCTATGGTACATCGGTTCCACCTGGCTAGGGCAGGCCTCGGAGCCTGCGCTCCACCAGGAGGGCTTAACGCTCTGGATCCTACAGCCCAGGCTGTCCGCCCCAGGCGGCCCGCACCGATAGTCAAGGTGCGGCGCTGCCGTCCGGGGCACCGCTTGTTCAGCAGCGCGCCTTGGTCAAGATGGCGCCAAGCGACGTGAGACACCGCCTGCCGTGCAGCCGACCGCAGCTAGCTCCACTGTCACTGGAGCTGGCGGGTCTGGCGGAGTTACCCGCACCGATAGTCAAGGTGCGGCGCTGCCGTCCGGGGCACCGCTTGTTCAGCAGCGCGCCTTGGTCAAGATGGCGCCAAGCGACGTGAGACACCGCCTGCCGTGCAGCCGACCGCAGCTAGCTCCACTGTCACTGGAGCTGGCGGGTCTGGCGGAGTTACCGCGAGGAAGGTGACTAAGAAGTCTAACAATATCCCTCCGGTGACCATTTCTCCTACGGGCGCGGTGCCTAAAGAGTAGCGTTGTGTTGTGACCGTCGGGGACGTCCCCTTCGACGTGAACTTTAGCAAAACAGTCCGATCCTTCAGGCGCGAATCGGACCTGAGCTCCAGTCAGAGCGAGGGTTCGTACTCAGGATACTCTGAGGACGAGAAGGAGGAGGACATGGCGGAGGAGGATGGCTCTCGCCCTGTCTTTACAGTGAAAGGTAAGGCCCCTGCGGCGCCAGCACTTCAACTGCCCCTCCACCCGCCAGTCAGGCGGGTGGAGCGGGTGGAGCGATGGCAGAGGACGTTGGTTTTCTGCAACGGAGATGTTGGATTCACTAAAGCGCTACAATCCTCATGGAAGTTACACAAGCACAATCTTTTCTGGGTTCTGTCAGACCCCAGTATAGAGTGGTGGGCACGACGTTTATTTTCTGTACCCCGCGTCGGGGAAATGAAAATGAGAATGTCGAGGTATATGCCTCCTGTGTCCCAGATAGATCTGTTGAAAGAACAAAGTCTGTTTCTGTCCAACTCTATTGCACTAGCACAGATGACTCCATCTTGCATGACTCCTGTAAAAGTGTTGAAGTCCTGTCAGGACTTTTTAATCAATCACGGGTTTTATCAGCAACCAGTTTTGTTAATGTCAAACATTTATATGGTTCCTCTTACACGCGAGGGGAATATCCCTCGCGTGAACAATGCAATGAATTTAACGATGAGTCACTAATTCTGTCGGCCTACTATGAGCCCTCGTCACGGGACAAGCATGAAGGCCATAGCGCAGGTATTAAACGTAAAAGTTCCTCCCCTGTCAGGGGAGAATGCTTTAGCTGCGGACATTGTAGAGGGGGATTGTGTTGGGGCAGGGGTCCGTGGTGTCACCCGGTTCCCCTCCCCCCAAACGAGGACGTTTATTTTCCCCGCGTCGGGGAAAATAAAATGAGAATGTCAATGAATATGCCTCTTGTGTCCCAGATAAATCTGTTGAAAGAACAAAGTCTGTTTCTGTCCAACTCTATTGCGCAGACGGCTCCATCTTGCATGCCTCCTGTAAAATTGATGTAGTCCTGTCAGGACTCCTTTGTCAATCACAGGTTTTGTCAGCAACCAGTAATGTTATGTCAAACATTTAGATGGTTCCCCTTACACGCGAGGAGAATATCCCTCGCGTGGTCAATGCAATGAATTAACAATGAGTCACAAAATTCTGCCGGCCTACTAATGAGCCCTCGTCAAGGGACAAACATAAAGGCCTTCCCCGCGTCGGGGAAATGAAGATGAGAATGTCAATGTATATGCCTCTTGTGTCCCAGATAAATCTGTTGAAAGAACAAGTCTGTTTCTGTCCAACTCTATTGCACAGACGACTCCATCTTGCATGCCTCCTGTAAAATTGATGTAGTCCTGTCAGGACTCTGTAGTCAATCACAGGTTTTATCAGCAACCAGTAATGTTATGTCAAACATTTAGATGGTTCCCCTTACACGCGAGGAGAATATCCCTCGCGTGGTCAATGCAATGAATTAACAATGAGTCACAAAATTCTGCCGGCCTACTAATGAGCCCTCGTCAAGGGACAAACATAAAGGCCTTAGGACAGGGGCTAAGATAAATGCATGCCTCCTGTAGTAATGATGAAGTCCTGTCAGGACTCGATAATCAATCACAGGTTTTATCAGCAACCAGTAATGTTAATGTCAAACAATTATGTGGTTCCTCAAGCGCGCGAGTGGAATATCCCTCGCGTCGACAATATGACTCCTTTATGCATGCCTCCTGTAAGAATGATAAAGTCCCGTCAGGACTCCTTAATCAATCACAGGTTTTATCAGCAACCAGTAATGTTAACGTCAAACAATTATGTGGTTCCTCATGCGCGCGAGTGGGCTTTCCCTCGCGTGAGCGATGCTATGAATTTAACTTTGAGTCAGAAATTCTGTCGGCCTACTATGAGCCCGAGTCAAGGGACAAGCATAAAGGCCTTAGAGCAGGTATTAAACGTAAAAGTTCCTCTCCTGTCAGGGGAGAATGCTTTAGTTGTGGGCGAGTCTGTTTATCAGTCGAATCGCTTTGCTCTTCCTGTTGCTCTATCGAGCGAAAACCGAACGCTTCCGGTTTCACCGGATACGGATTCGCTAGCTCCCCGCTTCCGGTCCGGCCGCAAAAAAGCTCCGCTAGTCAAGCGGTACAATCAGAAGGTGTTCCCGCCTTGCGGCCTATTGAACCCCTGCGCTCCGCATCCGGGTGTTCCGGATACGGATACGCAGGTTCCCCACTTCCGGTCCGGCCGCCAAAAAAAGCTCCGCCGTCACGGAAGCACAGTGGTGGGGTTTCTCTCGCTCAAAACACGCTAGCACGCTGCGCGCGCCAGTGGAAGTTATGCAACCCGAGCCATTGGGTATTTCGAACGATAACCAGGGGTTACAGGTTACAGTTCGCAGACATACCCCCGCTTTCGAGCAGGGTTATTCATACCAGGGCGCGTGGTTTAAAAGCAAATCTTTTGAGAGAAGAGATCAGCTCCTTGCTAAGCAAGGGTGCTATAGTGGAGCTGGACAGGACCCAATCCCGCATGGGATTTTGGAGCCGTTATTTCCTGGTGCACAAAAAGGGGGGGGGGCTACGTCCCATCCTGGACCTAAAGGCACTAAACGTGTACCTGAAGAAATACGTTTTCAGGATGCTAACTGTACCCACCATGTTACGGTCGGTCAGGCAAGGGGATTTCCACTGTTCAGTGGATCTGAAGGATGCTTATCAGCACGTCCAGATTTATCCCCCACACAGGAAATTCCTACGGTTCGCCTTCGAGGGTCGCCTGTACGAGTATACAGTACTCCCTTTCGGTCTGTCACTGAGCCCGAGGGTTTTCGTGAAAGTGACCGAAGCAGCCATCGCCCCGCTGAGACAGCAGGGCGTCAGGTTGGCGACGTACATCGACGATTGGATGATTTCAGCGAGCTCCGCCCACGAAGTGGCGCGTCACACACAAGTGGTTTTGGCTCACCTGAAGGCCTTAGGTTTCATAGTCAACCACGGCAAGAGCATGCTGACTCCAGCAAGTCGTCTTACATTCATTGGGGTCCTTCTGGACTCATCCGACATGTCGGCCCGTCTCTCAGAGGAGAGGGTGGACAGGTTTCGGGAATGTCTCGACTCCTTTCAAGTGGGCCAGGAGGTCACTTACAGGAGTTGCATGGTACTGACGGGAATGATGGCTTCCGCAGTACATCTGTTGCGTTTGGGCAGGTTTCATATGAGACCTTTTCAAAGATGGATGTTATCCCTCGGGATCCCGCCCTCCTTGAAGTACAAGAAGGTTACGGTTTCCCCTTCCTGCGCGATCGCCCTGTCTCCGTGGCTGGTGGAGGGGTTCCTCACCAGCGGAGTCTCGATTGGCGAGGTGGTTTCCCGCAAGTCGATCACGACAGACGCCAGTCTCAGTGGATGGGGAGCCACTTTCGAGGGGCGCACAGCGCAGGGGCTTTGGCCTCTGGAGATGAGGGGTCGTCACATCAACTATTTGGAGTTGATGGCTATACTCCTGGCGCTCAAGCATTTCGAGCCTTGGATTTTGCATTGTCACGTCCTGGTCAGGACAGACAATACGACGGCCATGTTTTATGTCAACAAACAGGGGGGCCTGTCGTCGTTGCCACTGGACCGTCTGGCTCGAGAATTGACGGTTTGGTGCTTGTCGCGCCTCAAGTCGATCAGGGCCTTACACGTCCCAGGTCTCCTCAACAGCGGAGCAGATCTCCTGTCCAGGGGAGGTTCTCGCTACGAGGATTGGTCTCTCCACCCCAGGGTGGCGAGCCAGATTTTTCGCAAGTTCGGTCAGCCAGTGGCGGACCTGTTTGCGTCAGCGGAGAATACGAAGTGTCCGTTGTTCTTCGCGGTGAAGGGCAGTCCTCCCTTGGGGTTGGACGCCTTAGCGCACACGTGGCCGAGAGGTCTACTGTACGCGTTTCCCCCCTTCGACTTAATCCGACCCACTCTGGAGAGAGTCAGGAGGTTCGGTCTGGAGATGCTCCTGGTGGCTCCCTACAAGGGCACGTGGAGGTCGGCGATCGCCCCTCTCCTTTGCGAACCGGGTTGGCAGCTGCCTCAGTGCAGGGATCTGTTGAGTCAGGCCAGGGGGGAGATCTTCCACCAAGACCTGCAGGTCCTAGACCTGTGGGTTTGGCACGTGAAAGGTTAAACCTGCTGGCGGCTGGTTTTTCTTCTGAAGTGGTTGCTACCATTCAGAGTGCTAAGGCGCCTTCTACGAGGGCGTCTTATGATGGAAGGTGGAATGCCTTTGAGGACTGGTGTGAGTCGCGTGTTCCACCGGTGGTGGCCCATGTGGCGTCAGCCCAGGAAATTCTGGAATTTATGCAGGACCGCTTGAGAAGTGGTCTTGCATTTTCTACCCTTAGGGGGTATTTGGCGGCTATTAATGCCTGTCACCTGGGGGTGGCGGGCAAGGCACCTTCTAAAGTCCCGGAGGTCATCAAGTTCATGCAAGGAGTTGAATGTTTGAGGCCGGTGACTAGGTCTTTGTTCCCAGTTTGGGATCTGCAGGTGGTTCTAGGGGGCCTATGTCGGGCTCCCTTTGAGCCGCTTGTAGGGATGCCTTTGAAACTTTTGAGTTTCAAGACGGCTCTTTTGCTGGCTTTGGCCACGGCTAAAAGAGTTGGTGACCTGCAAGCTCTCTCGGTGTCTGCGGAGTGCATGCAGTTTATGAACAATGATCTCAAGGTGTTGCTCAAGCCTCATCTTAAGTTTGTTCCTAAGAACATGGTGGTTCCTAAGGAGCCTGTTGTTCTTCTGGCTTTTCATCCTCCTCCGTTTGTCTCGGTGGAGGATGAACGGCTGAATTGCCTTTGTCCTGTCAGGGCATTGAAGGCCTACTGTGACAGGACTGCTGGTTCTAGAGCTTCTTCTCAGCTCTTCGTGGAAATGGGCAATGTTCTTGTCAGAAAGCCGGTGTCTAGACCCACTCTTTCGAGGTGGATTGTGGATGCTATTAGGCTGGCTTACTCTAGTGCGGGTGTGGAAGTGCCGGCGGCACTTAAAGCCCATAGCACTAGAGGTGTGGCTACTTCGTGGGCACTGGCAAAGGGAGTCTCCGTTCAGGAGATTTGTGTTTCGGCGAATTGGTCTTCGCCTTCTACCTTTGCAGCCTACTATCACCTGGATATCGAATCCTCTTCGCTAGCGCATTCGGTTCTGGGTGCAGTTGCCTCCTCTACGTCATAGAGGAGTCGGATCTTCCCCTCCCACAG
This sequence comes from Nannobrachium achirus, assembly GCF_963921795.1. Lineage (NCBI taxonomy): Eukaryota > Metazoa > Chordata > Actinopteri > Myctophiformes > Myctophidae > Nannobrachium > Nannobrachium achirus. The sequence continues at coordinate 47,042,176 of NC_137816.1, forward strand.
GTGGGCATGTAGCCACCTGGGGTATTTTGGGGGGGACCCTGTGTTTTCCTTATATAGTGTGTCTTACTTATAAGGCGGACTTGTCCTTTTCATTTAGTTGAATGAGGCGGACTTCGGTCTATCAGGGTCTCTCCTTATTTTCTCATGCCTTCACACCCAGGTCCGGTGGGCCTGGGACCTTCTGGGTGATGGGTCACGCCCGTTTGGGCTGTGCTCACCCGTATGAGGGGTGTGTGGGGGTATGAGAGTAGGTTGTGGCTTAGAGGGGAGTTTAAGAATCCCAAGTGGGAGGTCATCCTGGAATATTGACAGTAAACGGTAGGTTCCGTACGGAACCATTGTTTACTTAGATATGGAAGGATGACCTCCCACGTAATGCCCCTCTGTTTCACTGAATGTGGCAGAGAGTGGTATTAAGAGGATGTTACTTCCGCCTCCGGGGGCTTATATAGCCTGGAGGCGGGTCACTCCGGTTTGAGTGACAGGCCCTTCCTACCTACGTTAGTACGGGAGCTGAAGTAGTTTCTCTGAATGATCGCCAGGGGGCGTCATTACCCAAGTGGGAGGTCATCCTTCCATATCTAAGTAAACAATGGTTCCGTACGGAACCTACCGTTCAAGTGAAGCTAAACTTGGCATGTCAGTAAACGTGCCACAATTAACAATAATGCATTGCACCTGTGCAGCTGACCTACAGAACCTGGGAATATGGCTCAACAGATCCGAGACAAAAATAACGACTAAAGTATAATTATACCACTTTCATGTCAACAAGAAAGAGAAGACAAATTAGTAAATAGTAAAAAGATTCATGGGCGCTGGGGCCTTTTGGCCCCAAAAGTTCTCCTCTGCCTACAAAATGATGTCAGACTTAAGAGCCCCATAGCCTACCATCTTGTCAAGATGGGTAGAATAAAAGCGTGGCGCATATAATTATAATACCTTGTTAAAGTGACCATTTTGTTAAATTTTGCATTTGTAGTTATTTTACTGTAATTTAACAACATAATAACCAGCTCAGATAGACAAAGAGACATTCATGGATTTATATAATTAAAAAGTAACTTTTATTTTCCCCCTGGACCCAGGGTATGGCAGCTGCATACCCCTGCCAGCCATACCCAATTGACGCCCCTGCTCCCATGGGGAAGAAGCAAACACGGAGGGACACAGGCCTTGCATCAACCTACAGCTGTGTTGCATTCACTAACTGACACACACGCATATCTAGACACTTGTCTGCAGGCGAGTGAGCGATACACACATACAGGTTCGCACAGTCCCATATGCTCATCACTATTCATCAGTGCACTTTTCTTTTTAAATGTTTTACAGTTCTGTGTAGTTACCTGTAACTCTTGGAGATTAACCACATTAACCCTAGCGTTCCTATTCTGTGGTGAACATTCAGCGACAAATAGGAGATCTGCATCTCGCCGCTGAATGGCGTTGATCTTGAGCCTTGTAGATCTGCTATTTTTGGCAAGGAGATTTGGATTTGAAAATAGGCAGGGGCCTACTACTGTTCTCTGTGGGACTCAACCAAGTAAATTATATGGGGTTTAAGTGGTTAAAGGAGGTGAAGTTAGAGAGCGGCAAATACAGTAGATGGGAAGTCTGAATGACCTACAAATGAGGATGTAGGAGATTAGATGTAAGAAGATTAGCGATTAGACAGTGTTTTAATCTCCACAATATAACATTTAATTTTTGAGCGGTGCTAACCGCTCCTATAGACCGCTTTTTTACCAAAACCATGATGTCACAAATGATGATGACATGAGTCCGCTAGACCAATGAAACACTTCGATTCTGTTGATCTGTCCATGATGTCATAGTCACATAGGCACCCGATTGGTTAACTCTGATTTAGAACGCGTTTAGGCCGCCTAAATACGTCATAAAAAATTATTGAGCGGTGCTAACCTTGAATTTCAAAATTGTATTAGATCAGGACAGGACAGGAGTCAGGTCAGGACGTTCTTTGAATTTCTCAATTGTATGAGTCATGTATTTATTTTATCTATAATACATGAAAACAAACCACACTTTTAGACAGAGCGCTTATGATTATCATGTAGATCGAAGTACGAGCTTTACCACGCCTAACCAACCCCATATCCTGGACACTTCATGGGAGCGAAAATACAGTAGAACCTCCTTCTCCTCTTTGGATCTGCAACTACTGTTGAATTTTGTACAATCGGTCTCTCATCTTGCCGGCCTTCTGGCTAAACTGGGACAGTGATCATGAAGGTGATACCTATAATAATGTCATGTTTGGCAGATCCTTGTGGATGTCAGCACTGAGTGACAGAGAGAATGTTTGCAAGATGTCTAGAATGTCTAGAACCACTCCACAGCAGATGTGGGAAAGTCTCGACCAAACAAGTCCAGTATTTGTCTGCAACTCTACAGATCCTTTTGTCATTGTCAAGTAAAGCAATAGAAACTGTGCATGACATTCCAGCTGCTCTTCATGCTCTTTGGTCTTGGGCTTCTCAGCCATCATTTTGCAAGAAGACATCAAATATCGTCCCAACAGAAATAACACTCTGCCACATGCCAGACTTGTCTTTTCGAATGACTTTGTCTTCAAAGTATCTGAACATGACCTTTCAGGGTCATTAGTATGCACTATCCTCATGTATTCTAATCTTTAGGTACCGGTATGTAGACATGGCAAAGTCCAGCTTATGGTCCTTATGGTCCATGCGGCGGATCTCAGACATGTTCCTCATTTGCTGCTGGACCAGCGAGGTCTCAAACACCACCAGCATGAAGAGTGTGAACACACTGTAGTACCAGTACTCATCCAGACACCACAGCCCCACACAGAACACCTGGAACACAAAGAAGGGGGCGGTGGCTCTCTCCCTGAAGAGCTCCAGGAAATCAGGCACCATCATCTCAGCGCGGTTGGTGCCGTATCGCTTCTCTGCCGCTCTCAGGTCTGTCTCCTCCTGGTAGCCACGCCACACCTGGAGGTGGCTCATTGGGTGGCTGATGGGGAACGCCACCGGGAGGAAACATTTCTTCTCCTCTCGGTCGAAGACGTAGCGGATCTTCTGAAACTCAAAGGACAGAATCTCCTCGCCATCCTCACCCTGGTCCCTCTGGAGAGCCACGAGCTCAGCAGAACCGTTATTTGGCGTATGTACCAACTTTGCCAGGGTGGCCTTTTGTGGGTCAGGTTCCTTGGAGCAGGTGAGCCAGCAGTGCACGTGCATGGACCAATAGCCCCCCCTCAAAAGCTCCTAGTTAGATCTCGGGACCTAGCTGACAGTCCTCCGCCAGGCAGGCCACGCACCGTCTATCCCATCCCCTGCCTTCTGGTCTCTTTCTGGCAGAGACTTTGCCCGAGGCTTCTCTTGCTGGCTAACTGGCTGTTAGCAGTGCAGTAAATTTCAAACCGATACTGGTTTAAAGATGAAGTGCCATGATTTCACTCCCCCTAAAATACGATCATCAGGTATTATACTAGTACAAAACTGTGGCACCACCTCTTTAACAACACTGTCTTCTGACCCTAACCCTAACCCTAACCTTAACCCTATTATGAAGACTTCCTAATTGTTGGAAGTCTGATCATGTTTCCTATATATCATCTATTGTGATGTAGAAATGACATCATGTAAATTATTGAATGGAATTGGTTTATAGTGATGATGTATATTGTGAATATTAATTATTAACCTAGTGATTGTGAATGCTAGCTTGACGATGCTGATAAATGCTGACTTGGCGATTGTGAATACTAAACTGCTCATGTTGAATTCGGCTAATTCATGGTTAGAACAGCTATTGATTGATCACGGCCATTTGATTGAAGACACACAAAGCATATATGATTATTTAAAGAAAAACAAGGCTTGAAAATTGTCCACAATGTATCTCCCTAAATATATTTGCACCGCTCACTTCGCACGGGTGCGATTTTTAATATTCCTAATGCCTTTCTGCTTGATGGGAACATCGTGGAGAAATAGAAGAAATTGAGGGGAGAATGGGAGATGCAATTTGATGTAGATTTGATATTATTTTGGATGGTAGAGAGGCAGGGAACTGAGGGCAGAGAGGTGAAAGGACATGCAAAACAGGTCTCCATCCGGCATTGAAGGACGCATTGCAGTAATAATGGATGCACTGTCCCATCATCTACAGTGCGCCTTAGATCCAACAAACCTATCAAGCTGTATTGAGATCTGCAATTTCTCAAGTATGTGCTCAGTGCTGACTTCATGACATGACATCACTTTGACTTTAAGAAACCAAATGCATATAGGCTAATTATAATGAAAACAGAAGCTGTCATATACTATCGGCTAAAGTGTGATTTTGGTGAGGTCTTACCCTCTTGCCCTACTCCTCGAAACCATAATGCATGATGTGATCTCTGTTGATCAAACCGATTTCCTTCGAGGATGACATTCATTTGCATTATTCAATATCCTGCATACAGAGTGGAGAACACTGTAGGGTTGAATGGGAATATTTATATGTTTTATTAACAAATGTCATCTAAGTATACTGTAAGTTAATATCACAAGACACATGCAGAGCCTTTATCAGGAACACCTTTCTCCTCTATTTGAGTAAGTCAAACTATATATATTTATATTCTTTTTAATCTTAACTTGCTCTTGGCAGGAAATGTAATAAAAATGAATGTAGTCTCCAAATTCCTCCATCTGTTTCAATGTATACCACTTCATCTCCCTAAATCTTTCTTCAAATCTATTGCTAAAGCTTTTATTTCATTTCCATGGAGAATTGACCAAGAGCCTTGGACTATGTAAAGAATTACCACAGAGGCCTAACTAGCTCTTCCAAATCCTTGTTTCTATCACTTCTATCCTTGTTTCTCCTTGTCTGACAGCTCTGGTTACTTCCAGTTTACCCTGTTCTATTTCACATTTTACTCACAATACAATTATCATCAAAACCCTTAAGATATGGTGGCTCAATTACCTTGGAACAATGTGCAGCCCCCTGAGCATGAAGTCTACAGACATATGATTCCTACTGTATATCAACTTGTTAGTTTCCATCATAGTGGGTAACATGTCATTAGGTCGAAGACCCTTTGGATCGACCACCAAACTCTAACCCAAACCCTAATCTTCAGTAAAACTATGCCTAACCCTAACCCTAACCCTAACCCTAGCCTCAGTAACCGTGACGCAGGTGATTATCTAACCTGCCGACGCTCGCGGGTGATTATCTAACTTGCCGACACTATTCGACCCAACGGGAGTTCGACCTATGGGGCAGTCCCCTCATACGGAGCTACAATAGATGAAAGCTGAGAGCTATCATATTGTGCTGCAGCAACATTAAAATGTATTCATTAATTGAAGTTAAATAAATAAATAAAGGTTAGGCAAAAGTAACTACTAAGTAACGTAACTAGTTTCTTTGCCAGACCCATGAAATGGGTAGGCCTACATAAGCAAATGTCGGTCCGGGTTTTCTATATAAAGGGTATATATGATGATGACATGATGATGACATGCCTACAAAAGGCATGATGTCATAAATGATGATGACAGACAGGGGGTCTGGCACAACCAGGTTGACCTGGTCTAGTTTATAATACAGTAACTAAGTAACAAAGTCAGTGGTTTTGGGGGTTCCAGGTGGTCATCAGCTAAATGATGGGATAGTTGGTAACCAAATGGACCCTTTAGAATTTTAACTCTTGAGAGCGTAAAATGACCCTTATGGGTCCATTTGGTTTCATTTTACGCTCTCAAGAGTTAAATTATTGTTAAACACCTGAATTGCTCAATTTACATGAAGTCTACACAATTAGAGAATGTAGAACAATTGTTATTTTGACCAACGTTGGCTTGTTATCTCTCCTGTACCAACATCAATAAAGCATGGAATGACAAAATCTTATCCAACGATTCTTGGGTCTGAGAGGCTGAATCTCATCAAATGGTGGTCCGTGGCTCAAATGCAGAATACATAATGGACCTTGATATGGAAAAGGTTGAAAACCACTGAACTAAGTTACCTTTTGAAAGCAGCAACTATAGTAACTATACTAATTTAAACTCTGACACTGCATCGTTCCTGGGTAAGGCTGATGCTGTCTAGAGTAGGCCTACATAAACTGTGAATCAGTATGCTTTGATGACATACTTGTATCACACAAATTTGCTCTCACTCAGTCCAGTTTATTTAGGTATTTCCAAGTCCACCACTTCATGATGCCAACTTTGCAAACATATCTTCAGTCTCAGTCTTAGATAATATGCTAGAGATCCCTTTTAAGTCAAAAGGGGTCATTTCTAAAATAAGCGATTGCATAGCTTCTCTTAAAAACACAACCCTTGTGAAGATCAGGGCAGACTGGGTGGACGAGCTAGAGGAGGACATGGATTTTTTAAATTTTGGTTAATTACTTTCTAACACAACTGTGAAATGAGGTCTATAACAAACAAAGTTCTCTGCAAGCCTTGGTTGTTTTTTCCATTCGTAGCTTTGGGAAACAGTAGTCTGTGGTAAAAGAAAAATAGCTATTGAACTGCAAAGATGCCTAAAGACAGAATGTCTGCAAACCATCCGGAAATGCAGCACGAGCGTTTGCCTCAGCTCCAGTTGGTGCATCCCATAAATAAAGCAGAGCTGACAGACGTTAAAGGCCTGTGCTTGTTTCAGTTTTCCCCTTGTCCTTTTCAAGGACTTAAGCAAAAGCACTCCACGAGCTGCAAGGTAGGAGCGGAAAATGGAAATCTGTGCTTGTTCAGCAATACATTAGGGGTGTGTGTGTGTGTGTGTGTGTGTGTGTGTGTGTGTGTGTGTGTGTGTCTGTTCGTGTATGTGCGTGTGTGAGTTTAAATGAGGACAACTACTGTAGGCCTACTGTTGATTTCTTGTATTTTATTTCCATGAAAGTAAAAGGCAACAAACAACGAGACACAAAAAACTAAAACTAAAAAAAGAGACAGAAGTTAGGGAGAATATACCAGCGGATAATGAGAGGCCTTGTGATATAATGACACACACAGCATAATGACACCTCGTCCTGAGATAATTCACCACCAACTCTCTTCCTCGTGCCCACCCCTTCCTCCTTATCCCCCCCCCCCCCCCTCCTCATTTGCCTTCTCCTTTTTTCCTCACCTCACCGCCTCTCATTCGTCTTTTGCATTGCTTAAAATCTCGCTTCATTAGGACGAATCAGTGGAATGTGTTTGCAATGCATGGGTGTATGATGTGCGTGCATGTGTGCGCGCGCCCCTGTGTGTGTGTGTGCATGCATGCGTGTGTGCGTGTGTGCGTGACAGCCCGGGCCTGTGTGTGCCTGTTTATGCACAAACAGCATTGTGCCAAATTCTGTGTAACACAAGACTTGAGGACTTAAACAAAACAGGACACATCTGCAAGGCATTACAGATTAATAATCCAAAACCGCGCGGCAGGGGCAGTGCAGCGAGGGCAATCGCGCAAAACAAAAGAGGATATTCAATACCCCAACTAAACTGTTTTGGGAACAGTTCTATAGGCCATGGCTTTAGAGCTGGTGTGGCTTCTGCCTTGCTGCTTAGGCTACTGGCCTACATACTATAACAACACTTTCTCATTCACTGTCACTTTTTCCCCCCCTCTTTACCACGTTTCTCTACCTGTCTGTGTCTGTCTAGCAACCCCTCCTGTCTTTTCATCCCCGCCAGGTCTGATGGGAGATAATGATGTGTCCCGCTCGCTGCACAGCACAGCGCTGCTATTGTGGAGACAGACAAGAAGCCAAGGGAGGGAGGAATGTGCAGGAGACATGGGGAGAAATAGAAGAAGAAGAAGAAAAAAACGAGGGGGTGGGGGGTTCGTAGAAACAGTGAGAAATTTGCAAGAAGAAGAGGAATGGAGAGAGAGAGTGTGAAGACAGAGAGAGAGAAAGAGAAAAGAGAGGAGAGGATGGAAGAGGGGGGGATTGTGGAGAGGGGGATGACAGAAATGAAAAGACAATCTCTTCCCCTGCCCACCCTCGCATCCTCTCTGGTGATTGATGTGTCCAGGACCAGAACAATGGTGTCATTGCAGTATTCACATTTTCTCTGACATCAGGACGTTAGGATTGGAGCCGTTTATGGCAACCACAACAAAACAAAAAAAATTGATCCAGTGTTCCACCCTAGGGTTGGCAAGCACGTGTGAATGGAATCCCTTTTTACTTTAATCATGAAAAGAGGTTTGCTAATGAGTGACCAACTACAGGGGCTTTACATTATAATAAACGGCTACATGGAGTCAACTTGGATAATATTTTCATTTACTTTTCAATGCTGCCTAAAACAAGGGCTGCTCCAGTTGTCAATGGCTCATAAAGTTAAACTAGATTTTAAATTAATCGATAGATCAGAAGTAAACATTAGCTAAAAGCTATGAACTAGCAGTACAGGCCTACCCCTCCTCAGTAGCCTACAGTAGCTGCTAATACAAATTGGTAGAAATTCCAATATATCTGCTCTCAGCAGAAAACCGGAATCGTTATTATCGTTACAACCTGTTATCCTGGTTGTGCATTTCCAGAATAAAATTTTTATATGCTTGTCATATCCATACTTATTTCTTGCGTCATGAAAGGCATACAATTGCATCAGAAGTGTAAGTAATGCTAAAGATATTATTTAATAGAATAAATAAAAAAGCTACGTTAGACCAAGGGTTTTCAACTGATTGTGAACCAGAGACCACCACTCTGACGAGGAATCAACCAGGGGACAACTGTTGTGTTGGGTGGGTATATAGGCTAAGATTAGTGTTTTTGGTAACACTTGCTATGCATCCTATGTTTGTAATGTATTATAATCAGCTTATAACAATGATTATATTTATGAGAACTAAACTGCTCATAACACTGTTTCTCAACCAATTGTCCATATGTTCTTAAATAAATAATGACTGTTAAGGCTTGATATAATTCATGGCACGATACTACGTGCAACAATTTTATCAAGCCCTTGATTAATACTCATTATTTAACTGGAATATTATGCATTTTTGAGTGTTTGACAAGTGAGCAGTGAGCAGTTTCTCAACTAGTGGTCCATGGACCACTAGTGAGATATGTAGAGATACAGAGGCTGCGTTCAGAAATGCGCACTCTGGTATGCTCTCAGTGTAGTGAGTGCAGTGGGCGGTGACGTTGTAGAGTGCATTCAGTGTGGCTTATTTTACGAACGACCAGTTAAGGGGCAGCTATGCGCTTTTTCAGTCGGAAAACTTTCTGAAAAGCAGCAGTTGCTAACGTAACGTTGCTATTGATAGGTAATTTAATTCATAACATTGGCCTACCTGCTTTTAGTTTACACGTTGATGCATGTGTAACAATAAAGCCCAAAGGACCAACAAAGCAGCAAATGGTGCATTTTGTTATAATTTCCTACTCCATTGTTCACAACTGAGAAGCGTGGGACACCAACCAATCAAAACACTGCACTGACGCACCACACCGCCAAACCCCATATTCTGAGTAGAGTCATTCAGTGCTGCACTCAGCACACCGGTGCGCAGCGCACTGGATTTCCGAAGGACAACACACCAAGTGCACCGAATTAAGAAACGACAACATGGCACACCAGTGCGCTGAGTGCGCATTTCCGAACGCACCCGTAGTTACAAAAGGTAAAATTAATTTTGCTGTTAACCTAAGCACTGGGAATTCTGCCTGACAACTCCTCCAGAACTTGACAGGGGACTGGGTTTCATGTGCCTCTCGACTTGAGTCTGTGGACATGGCAATGAGCTGATCCTCTTGTTGTTGTTAAGCTAAGTACTTTTGGAATTGAAGCATTAGGACCACTGTTAATGATGATAATATCTTTAATTCCTCTGTCCTCAAATACCAAGTTACCATGTGTCTCCAAAATAAATAATGATTAAAATAAAATTCCTACATTAAGGGATGCACGCGGTGTGCTGCCAGTGGAGCTATGTGGAGCACCGCTCCACTAGCTTTGAAGCTGCACGCACGCTCGCACATTCACCATTGGCTGTTTTCACACCTCACTAACAAAACCTGCCGATTGAAACTGATTGTCACAGCTTGAATTAACAGCAATGACCGACCTGGTTAATGCATAAATGGTCCATCCATTGTGTGACCTGCTAAGTATGACATATAGTATATTGTGGGTTACAAATAGGCCTACATAGGCTATTAAAGAGGTCAATTCAATCAGCGATCACTCACGTGTGTGAGCGTGTGAGCATGTGCACGTGTGCGTTGACTGCTCCACTATAGCTAAAAAATCGAATCAAGTTTTAAGTGAGTGGTGGTGCGTGTGCGTGGCCGTGTGTGTGTAGCAGTTCCTTTCAGGGGTGTGTGTGTGTGTGTGTGTGTGTGTGTGTGTGTGTGTGTGTGTGTGTGTGTGTGTGTGTGTGTGTGTGTGTGTGTGTGTGTGTGTGTGTGTGTGTGTGAGTTTGTGAGTGTGTGTGACGCATCAGTGCCACTTGGTCACCAGCGGTATTGCAGCTCATGCTACGGACATAGTAACATATTAACATAGGAACGAACAAAGTGACTCTTAGGAGATGGTGTGACCACTGCTCAAGAATCCACAGCACACTCCTGCATGATCAGTGGCCAGTGTCCACGGACCACCAGTGGTCCACGAACCACCAGTTGAAAACCCCTGCTTTAGACCACTTATAACAAATTCTTATCGGCCATCGTTACCCGATAATGAACAACATACTAAATGTAGACGGCAAACTTATTTCTTACCCAGAGCAATGAGGAGTATACAGTTTTTGTCAGCCTCCACAATTCAAGTGGTCGACCGTTCGGCTGGAAAGCCATTATGTAATGAAAGAATTAATCAGATTTATAATGTGTCATACCACATCCCACATGCTCGTATCGTAAGACTCATTAACCACTACTTGGCAAGGACAACGCAGTGTTTTGTGCAGCAGGGTGTGAGGGACTCAACACAAGTAGACATACGCAGATATGTATCACTTACCGGTACATATCGTGCATGCATGTCCAAAACGGTTTGTTTTGTATTTAAAAACTAGTGAAAAAAACTAGTGAAAATATCTGATCTACAAGCACACAACGCCTCGCACCGCGAGGCGTTGTGTGCTTGTAGATCAGATATTTTCACTAGTTTTGTGCGACAGTCTTGTATGGTGGAAAAAAAAACATACAAATTTGAAACTTGGAGATACAAGGTTTCTAAGTTTGTTCAATTTACTTATATCCAAAACTATGTGAGAAACGATTTACCAACACTTAAAAAAGAATTTATGCCATCATCAAACTGGTCCTGCATCATTAGCAGGGAATAGAAGGCTAGTTTTGTGGATGCTGTGACATTATCCAGGCTTGTGTCCTTACACTATTACGGCACGCTGTTATTACACTATTATTTTCTGTTTTGTGCAGCCGCTCTATGTATTTTCTTTTTATGTAAGCCTTTATTTATACAGGTTAATCCTACTGAGATCGAGGCCTGTGTATACATACAGTAAATAAAACACATTTGACAGAACATAATTATAGACACACATTAGACAAGCCAGTCATAGATACAACAGTCAAACAATAAACAAACACACATGTAATCAAACACATGTAATCAAACAATCACAACCTTCAACAGAAGGTCCTCTATATAGCCTACTATAGTTTATTGCATTTGTATGAGGATCTGATCTGATCTGATCATCTGTACCATATGCTGCATCTAAACAAAAAGCAATCATGGAACAAAGATAATAGAGACGTTTCATAATCAGAGCCTTGTGCTCTAGATAAATACAATGCAATGCAAGTCTCTTAGTTAAAGAGGGTCCAAACCACAGAAAACAGTGAAACCCCAAAATGCCACTGACTGATCCCAGGCTAGGTCCGGAGCTCTACAGCAGGCTCGTGCACACATAGACATCAAAGGGGGCTTGAACCCCTGCCCTTTTATCCGCCTGTAAAAGGTGCCCTCTCCAGACCATGAATGCAGTTTTTACTCTTGGTGAAAGAAATGCAAATGCCCTCTTTTCCATGCCATACCTGAAGGCAGCATTTGTCAGCCTTCTGATTGGTCCCTGATTGGCCAACCAGAAAAATCATTCTCTTTTGCTACCGGGGCGGAGTTATGCAGTGGGACAAAGTCCACATTCTACCATTAATATTAATGGCGAGAGTGTAGTTTTAAATTAATATTTATTTATATTTTTATTTTATGTTTTGCTTTGTCATGATAAATAGGAACATTTTGGAACAAAATGGAGTGAATACACAGTGAATATTTGTTGAAATGATAAAAGAAAACTTGCTATGTGGGTTATAGTCTTGCATAGAGATCTCCTGCTAGACTGCTGCATTGTGCGGTGATGCGAGGTACGGCCACGATGCGGTACGGCCGCGATGCGGTACGGCGCTGCGCCGTCATAGCGATTTCGAAGTATAATGAATAAGCTTCCACAAACTAGTTAACATGAACGATATCGATGTAACTAAGATATTCGATTGGGTACATATACTGTATTTTAAATGGGCAGAATTACGATTAAAATATTTTTTTTATGTTGAGGGCGAGGCTATAGTTCCACAACTTCCTGCTCAGTTCGAGGTACCCAAGATGCACTGCTCTCTCTCTCTCTCTATGGCCTCTGCCTGTTTCAGAGGATTAAACTAATTAAAACATGTGTTTTCGGGGGAAACCCCCTGTTTTGCAATGTAACTAGTAACTACTGTACTTGTTGTTTTTTATTAATATCACGTAGATGTTTTTCTTTTGGTACTTTAAATAGCAATAATGAGGCTATGAAAAATCTTTTTTTTCCCCATTCACTTCCATTATAAAACTCTCTTTCCTGGCTTTATTGTCCCACCTAGTAACAGAGCAACATGGGGTGGGACTTGACAAAGAGTGCTCCTGAACTTGAACGTAGCATCTTGTGTTGAAAGAATTATCCAGTAGCTATGCCCCTCCCCTAAAAGCTTTTGTCCAATGCTAGCTTAGCAACCGGTAGCTTGCCAAGGCTGTTGCCAAGGCAAAAATTGGCAAGCAGGAAGTTATTCTAAGCTAGCATTGGACAAAAGCTTTTTGGGAGGGGCATAGCTACTGGCTAATTGCTCTCTCTGTGTAGAAATCCATGCTGTACGCCACATCTCCAGTAATGCCTTGATTATACTTAGTTGAGTGTGGTATCAAGCACTGAAAATAGCCGACTTCCAAGCTCGGCTTGGAGCTCTGCTATTTTCAATATTTTCACCAAAAGGCCCTTTTAGAAATTTGAGCCCCTGCCTCTCTAACATTCTCTGCACGTCCCTGCTCTACAATGTTGATGGCTCTGCTGTCATGTGTCACACATACTGTAGGTGGTGCACTGCACCCAGGCCCCCAGAACCATGATAGCGAAGCTGCTGTCACCTGGTGGTCATATCTGGGATCTTAAAACGCCACTGTGCGCCTGCTCGTGAGCCTGCTCGGTGCTCAGCTGTGTGCACCAAAATGTGGTGCTCAAATCAAGAAAAATGCCTGAAGTAGAGCGTTCTTCTGGGTGCTTCAAACGCTGGTGAGCAACTTTCATTGAAATTAATAACTGGGGGCGGGGCAGTCTGTCCTCTAGATACTGTATATCATGACTCTATCCCCTGCCTTGGCTCGGTTCCCACAGTATCAGTGGGCTTGCCATCAGTTCCAGGTGCCTGACGCAGTGCCCTGCCCTGCCAGCCCCATCCTTTTCTCTCTCTGACCTTGTCTATGACAGGCGGGAGACCACCGTGGAGGTAATGTGGTCCTACCGTGGGACACCAAGTGCCATTCATACAGTAGCATTCTAGTGTAGAAGCCATCTAGTCGATTCTAAGGTACACACTGATGTGGATTTAGATTTTCCAATTACTTCCGAAGGCCAACGTTGCACTGAACTATTGATGATATGCGTCAGTGGTGGAAGAAGTACGCAAATGTTTTACTTGAGTAAAAGTAGCAACACCACAATATAGAAATACTCTGTTATATACTCTGTTCTGCATTCAATAATGGCATTGAAATGTACAAGTACTGTACCAAAATGAAAGTACTCAGAGTCAATTACGTTTCGAAAACTTTTGAAAAATAGCCGATCTATAAGCTTACAACGCAACGCGATTCTGTGTCAGCTTGTACCTCTGCTGTTTTCAAATAGCCAAAGTATAGAGTAAGAGCTTAATTGATGTTTATAATAATTGATATCTATAAATAATGTAATAATCAATGTCTATAAATAACCAGTAACTAAATTGCAGCGGATGAAAGGGTACAATATTTGCTCTGAGACATAGTAGAGTAGATGTATAATGTATTGATAAATGGACTGGTTTCGAGGTCGTCGTTCCACTGTGTGGCTCTCCTATGTAAGTAAATGATCCCTTACCCACTAATATCGGCAATCGCAGTACCTGTACTACGTACGCATATGTTGGCACGATCCATGTTCCTCGAGACAAGGAGAGAGACTGTCCTGTTTGGATGTAGGCCGTCCAGTGCAAAGAGGTCGTCCCTGTCCTAAAACTGACACCAAGTTGTCAACTAAATTAATGCCCTGAGTGCAAAAATAACCTTTCTGCCAACAGATTCGGCTGAACATTGCGTCCCAGTAGCAGAGAGATGAGAAGGACATGAGTTGATGCATCTTTCGCCATTGCACAGGACATTGTTAATAAATGTATTGAAGTCATCTTCTCTGTTCATCCACGGTCCACCATGTCCCCGTGCCTAAAGCCAAGGCGACATGGCGGACCATGGATGAGACCACAATGAACACAGAGATAGCACAGCATGAATAGATAGTGATTGCGAGTGTCTCCCCAGAGTACGCCGTTACCCTGGAGACTGTTTGGCCAGGGGACGAGGCGATAGATGGGGCTGTGATGATTTCACACTCACAGTGCACCAGAGATGGAAGTCCCTCCAGTGATTCCAAAACTTTGACAAAGGTCCATGGCTCAACAAGCTTGAGATTTGCGTATGAGGCAGTATTTCAATAAAAATCATCAGGGTGACAGGTGGAATCCCCTGCCTCCCATGGAGAGGAGGTCGGTCTATGGGAGGGTGGTATCAGAAGCTGACACAGATACTCGACACACCCAAGGCCGATATGTGTTTGGCCTGGGCGGAGGCAATAGTTGTAGAACTTAAAATAAGTCCCTGAGACCTTTGAGTTCCTCCTGCAAGCGGCAGATGTCATTTTTAGCTGCGACTGTGAGAATGAAAGTTGGCAATCCCACACAGCCATCTGAATTCACAGCCGGCTAGCTTAGCCTCCAGGCTACAAACAAATCCAAAGCCAAGCCAGCAACATCTGTCAGTGAACCACGATCCAGCAATAAAGATAAATGTTCAAGTGTGTTGTAAAACACGGCATGGGTAAAATACGACCAGGAATTAAAACTGATAAAACAATTTAAAACAATTCTAACCCAGAGACCAAACAAACTGGAGAAGAATATTGAGGCTAGTGAAATAAATGACCATGGCCACCTGCAGCAGAGTGATAAAGTGGTTGTGAGTGAAATGCTTGTTCAATGTGTCAGCTACAGCTTGTTGGCTGTTTGAGTGTTTGAAGCTAATATGCAAGCCTGATGTATTTTGTTGGGAACAAAGCAGTTCTAAAAAGAGGCCCTTGAAAGTGCTTCACAAGAACAATGTTGGTCTACCTAAAGGTGCTTGTACACTGCATGCTTTTGGACATCTTAAACAATCATTAATACAGTATGTGTTAATGTCACTGTGCAATGCAGGGGTATAAATTGTGATTATTCACCTCGTCAGACTTTCAGAATTGAGTCACTGTGAGTCATATGAATGACATCATGGACCCAGTCTCGCTTTGTCAGAAGAGGAGAACATGGATTGGCAATTCTCCAAAGGGAGCTTTTCTTTTCACGACACTGTATGCACGTAGACTAGCAAGCAGATAGTGATTTATTGAACCAGTAAAATTGCCACAGTAATTATTCTGTAAAGGTACTGTAGAACACAAACAATGACCTTCCATTTACTTGTACATGTTGGTAGAGTAGCTGTTATATAACGGTTGCATATCGTCACTGTCTGGCCAAAAACTCTTAACTCCATTTTTGAGTTTTTCTATTTTTTTGGCATAAATCAGGGCTATTGAACACCCTTTACATCTGAGTGTTGGTTAAAATAATATTGAACCGTTGGAAAGTAGGCCTAGGAAAAAGTGCTTGGGACAAAACCTAACTCCACACTTTCTGCCAAACCAGCTACCTCCACCCGATTGGCCCGCTCTTTTTTTTTTATTATGTGCAATTGAACACCCTTGCCTTTATGTCTGTGTGTTGGTTAAAATATTATTGAACCAATGAAAATTAGTAAAAAGCCCTTCGGTCAAAACCTCCTAACTCCACTTGAGCTCATTTTCCTGAAAATGAACATTTTGGATATTGACAATCATCGTAGCTCAGACCACACTTTATGAATATGGCTCACTGTTCTGACACTGTCACTGCCAGAACTCCATCATAGCCTACGACTGTATGGATCAGCTCGTATAGACGGCTAACCCAAGACACTTACAAACAAACCATTTTGCCACGTTTGTGCTACGATGTGGACAGTATGTGGTCACGTTTAGAGATGTTCAATTACAGTAATGATAATGATAATGAATTTATTTATATAGCACATTTTCCAGACATATAGTCACAAAGTGCTTTACAGAGCAATAAAATAGTCACATGATATGCAATAAAGAATCTAGGATGCATCTTTTACATTCTTCATGAGTTTCACTTCACAGCTGGATGTGGTTCTCTTTTAGGACATCATGCACATTGCAGCATGAGCTGTGACTGGTCTACTTCTGAGGAGACAGACCAACATTCAGATGAAACCAGAAAAATCAAATCTCAGTTACAATTATTGTCAGACGAATAGAGCCTTGTGGATTCTGTTTCAGGGTGGACAATGTTCCCTCACAATGCATGATTGGGTGATTATAGGGAGATGGGCTGCTGGCGTCTATAATGATGAAAACCTCAACACCCCACCATACAGTATTATGACAAATAGCACAGTTTATAGGAATGGCCTACACTGAGAGGTCTCGTTAAATATAATACTCAGTGCCTTCTTCCACCAGAATTTGTCTTGGTCTGTGTGTGTGTATGTCTCTGTGCGTGTGTGTGCGCGTGCGTGTGTGTGTGTGTGTGTGTGTGTGTGTGTGCGTGCATATTTTCTACCTCAAAGCAACCCTCCTTCCAGCCCCCCCACATCTCTTGCCCTCTCTTTTTGATTCCATTGGAAACCTAAAATCAATACTGGATATACATGGGGCTGCCAGCTCTCTCAGCCACTCTATCCACGCTTGCTATCCAATTGTTGTCTTCATACTGTAGCACAGAAAAGAGGACCTCTATTGTGTTTGACTGGTTGTAAAGTCACAGGCAGTCACAGCGGCAGAAGAGAGCGTGATAGTTTGTGTGTGTGTGTGTGTGTGTGTGTGTGTGTGTGTGTGTGTGTGTGTGTGTGTGTGTGTGTGTGTGTGTGTGTGTGTGTGTGTGTGTGTGTGTGTGTGTGTGCGTGCACACAATCAGGCACTCAAGCAAATGTGTGCGTAATTCCTCACGCTCCATATGTGTCAGCCTGCAAAATGTGTGGCATTGTGTTCTATACATGTATGTGGAGCACGGCCACTGGATGTGCACGCACATAAACACAAACACAAACACAACAAAGGCCCTGGGTTTTTAATCAACTTCTCAGCCTTGAATCCCCGTCCCCCACAGAGGGAGAACAGCCAGTACAGCAGTTTGTTTGCTACAAATTGAGAATGCATAGAGAGTGCATGCCTTCCACAGGCCCACTAAATCAGTGGTTCTCAACCTTTTCAGGCCACGACCCCCAAAATAATCATATTTTAACGGGGGACCCCCCTGACGAGCACTAAGAGATGATGCATTACATTTTGTATAACACGGTTTCATTGTGAAAATAGCTCACAACGCCTTGCGTTGCGAGGCGTTGTGAGCATGTAGATCGTCTATTTTCACAATTTCTGCCTCTAATATTTGACAATTTGGCCAATGTTTAATTTGTCATTTTAGAGGTGTTAAAAAGTCCCAAATTGTGACTTTAGAAATGTGCAGATACCCTCTATAAACTTAAACTTTATGTTGGTTTGTTTACTGTTGAGGTCCCAACCCACAGGTTGAGCACTAAATGACTCCATAGATTTTCTCAAAGAGGCACAGGGCAAAGAATAACTTTCACAGAAGAATTCTGTGCTGTATGCTGATTTAATGATCATCACTTCTTACACTGCACATAAATATCCCTGAAAGTTAATTTAAAGGCGGTGATATTTTTTGTTAGAATAAAATACTGCTGTACTCTACAGGAAACAGAAAATAGAGCTTCAGCTCGGGATACCAACTTTATCTGATCAGGAGAGAGAACTCATGCAGGATACAGGATAAACATGAAGTGAAATTGGAAACAACTGAGCAGACAAACATGGAACTGGAACACGATAGCATTTAAACTGATAATATGATTGATTGATTGATTGATTGATTGAATACTGTATTAACATGTTGCAAACAATACGGCAAGTACAATTAACAATCTATGCTAAAAGAATAACACAAAAAGCTCTGTGGGCTAGTTTCTATTCAGTACATGCTCAATTAATCATCACGACATTCAATACATACATCATCAACATTACCAGCAGCAATATATCCTCACAACCTAATCAGAATGGCGTAGTGTGTGTGTGTGTGTGCAATCTGTGCATCTGCAACTCCACGTTCACAACTTTTCCACCTTCAAATGCGTCTCTACTTTTCATAATCACAGAATGTTTAAAAAAAAATCCCATATTTTGGCCTGTAGGCGGCATATATTGCGCAATCCATAGTTGGGAGCGAAGTGTCATTATCGTCATCAACTTCTCAGGTTACAAGAGGGAAGGGAGGGGGGTCAGATGCACACACACAGAGAGAGAGAGAGAGAGAGAGAGAGCGAGAGAGAGAGAGAGAGAGAGAGAGAGAGAGAGAGAGAGAGAGAGAGAGGGGGGGGGGGGGATCTAGAACAAGAATCAAAAACATAGATCTAGAACACAGAATTCATAGTTCTAGAACACATAGAATTCATAGATGTAGAACACAGAATATGTACAGTACAGTACAGTTAGGTACAGTAGAGTACAGTAAGGTACAGTACAGTAAGGTACAATACAGTAGTGTACAGTAAGGTACACTAGAGTACAGTACAGTAAGATACAGTACAGCAAGGTACACAAAAACAGTACAGTAAGATACAGTACAGCAAGGTACACAAAAACATAGATCTAGAACACAGAATTCATAGATCTAGAACACAGAATATGTACAGTACAGTGCAGTTAGGTACAGTAGAGTACAGTAAAGTACAGTAAGGTAAAGTACAAAACAGTACAGTAAGATACAGTACAGCAAGGTGCAGTAGAGTACAGCAAAGTACAGTACAGTAAGGTAAAGTAGATTACAGTAGAGTACAGTACAGTAAGGTACAGTAAGGTACAGTAGAGTATGGATGGATGGATGGATGTGGATGGATGGATGGATGGATGTGGATGGATGGATGGATGGATGGATGGATGGATGGATGGATGGATGGATGGATGGATGTGGATGGATGGATGGATGCATGGATGGATGGATGGATGGATGGATGTGGATGGATGGATGGATGTGGATGGATGTGGATGGATGGATGGATGGATGGATGCATGGATGGATGGATGGATGCATGGATGGATGGATGGATGGATGGATGTGGATGGATGGATGTGGATGGATGGATGGATGGATGGATGGATGCATGGATGGATGGATGGATGTGGATGGATGGATGGATGGATGGATGTGGATGGATGGATGGATGGATATGGATGGATGGATGGATGGATGTTGATGGATGGATGGATGTGGATGGATGGATGTGGATGGATGGATGGATGGATGGATGGATGGATGTGAATGGATGGATGTGGATGGATGGATGGATGGATGTGGATGGATGGATGGATGTGGATGGATGGATGGATGGATGGATGGATGCATGGATGGATGGATGGATGTGGATGGATGGATGCATGGGTGGATGGATGGATGGATGTGGATGGATGTGGATGGATGTGGATGGATGGATGGATGTGGATGGATGGATGGATGTGGATGGATGTGGATGGATGGATGGATGGATGGATGTGGATGGATGGATGGATGGATGTGGATGGATGGATGGATGGATATGGATGGATGGATGGATGGATGGATGCATGGATGGATGGATGGATGGATGGATGGATGGATGTGGATGGATGGATGGATGGATGTGGATGGATGTGGATGGATGGATGGATGTGGATGGATGGATGTGGATGGATGGATGGATGTGGATGGATGGATGGATGGATGGATGCATGGATGGATGTGGATGGATGGATGGATGGATGGATGCATGGATGGATGGATGGATGGATGCATGGATGGATGGATGTGGATGGATGGATGGATGGATGGATGGATGTGGATGGATGGATGTGGATGGATGGATGGATTGCCATTTACACTATTTTGCATTTTGGAAAAAACTGCATATTTAATGTTGAGCTATCCTAAATTTGTATTGCTTAGCTGCCCACTGGACTGTATACATCTCTGGGTACAGGGGACTTTCACATAGGAAAGGGGCCAGACCCCGCAGGGGGCTTTTTTCTAGTTTACATAAAAAAAGGGGGGGGGGGGTCATAGGAAGATAACATCAGCTTGCAGATGGTGTCTAAAGTTTGCAGGAGTGGCTCGATCATTTTGAACAAAATGCCTCAAATCATGAACACAGCGTCGATTGGCATTGGCCTGTGCCTGTTAAAGTGCCACTGGGAGGCCAATTTTAGCTAAACACATTTTGTGCTATTATTCTTACAGATTACGCAAAATTGGTACACATTATCTCTATAGTCATGTCATCAAGACGGAGTGACGGTCCTGTCCGATTTTCCATATTTCATCCGGATTGGCTTCTACAGTCTTCTACTTGGACCTATGCTCCGAGGAGCAGATTTTTCTAATTTCTCTTTTTCTCCTGAAAGCCATCATCTTTCTCTTCATCATCCTTCTCTTCATCTTCTCATGATTGTCTATGCTTAGATCCAGTCACCACTTTTATGTATCTTTTCATTATGTATTCATTTATTGTTTCCACGTCTGTCAACTGGGATTCCCTCGATTCCCTTGTGCAAGGCATCGAACCACTATTGCTGTGGAGCTGCTTGGTGGACAGCAGTAGGAGACTGTGGTCATACTGGGCTGCTCCCAGTGGGATTGTACTGAGCAGTTCCCTGTTGCCAACTGGACAGGCCTGGTAGTATAAGACAGGCCTGTGGGGCCAGCAGTTGAAGACTGGTTGTACTGCCCAAAACCCAACTGTGAATTACTGTAACTGGTTTGAAACCGTGTGGTTTCTTTTGTAAAACAACATCAATGCTCAGTTGACTTTCCCTGGTTAAATGATTATTGAATACTAAGCATGCTGCAAAAGTCAGTGGGTTGATTTAAATCAGTGGTTTTTGGGGGGGGTCCCCAGATGTTAAGCTAAATGTTAACATTGTTTTCTCACTCAACAGTAATCAAACCAACATAAATTGAAGTGTATAGCGGGTATCTGCACATTTCTAAAGTGACAATTTAAGGACTTTAAAGACCTTTTTAGTACCTCTGGTCAAACATTGGTCAAATTGTCAAATATTAGAGGCTGAAATTGTGAAAATAGCCGATCTACACTACATGTTCACAAGCATGTACTGTCACAATGGAATAGATCGAGCCAAACCAAATGTAATGCCAACTCCTACAATTCCAAGTGCTTGTGCAGGGTGGGGGGTCCCCAGTTAAAATATGATTATTTTGGGGGTCCCCAGTTAAAATATGATTATTCTGCCTCGTATGACTTCACCATAAGCCCCCTGGACGACTGTCTGTAAATCACTGGACTAAAAAATAATTTAGATTTTTATGCCTGAAGTAGAAAGTAGCGTTCCACAAGTACCAGGTCCAGCTCCAAGCCTACGATTTGACAAGAACAATGGCCCTCTAACAATTTTGGGAGACATGCAAACCAAATTATAAATGTTTTCCGACCCAACTATACCATATGTTGCAGTGACCCTATGAGAGCCATTTTGTTTTACGACCCACCAGATGAGAGACTCAAAAACGAAAGAAATCAGCAACTTATCGTATCTACTGTATCACCTGTCTCTGCCTTCGACTGTCTGTCTCTCCCTGTTCTATTTCTCCCCTCACCCAGACACCTTGTGCGTTGCATTTTGTGCGGGCCATAAAACCGATTGAGTGTTTTCACTGCCATCTCGGCCTCTTTATTCGTTTCTTTTTTATGAGCCGCGCAGTTCTGATTCAGAACTGATTCCGACTGTTGCCAGAACCAGCCAAGGTGAGACCTACTTTCAAAGAACAGCCGTGTGGAGTTTCCAAATAAAAAATGAAACAATGCGTGAGTCTGTTTTTTGTTTTTTTATGGTGTAGATTGGCTGTAAATGAGCACAGCGGGACAGGGTTTTGGTCCAACGCAACGTACAAACACAAGCGTTTGTTTTCTAAACTTTACCCCAACGTAATTATTTTCCTTTCTTCTACGTTGTCTTGTACTAGTCAGTCTGTAAGTATATATTTTTCCACTCCTGTTTCTCTGACAGTTCTGTCTTCTCGAAACACCCCATCCCCATCCCATTCCACGCTTTAATAACACTTGATGGGGTTACAGTAAAAATATTGATCATTGGCCCGGTGGTAACACTGAGCAGGTCACTGGCTGTTTATGCCAGTTCGCTTCAGGTTTCGGGGGTGGGGTGGGGGGATGGCCATTTCCCGGAGAGAGCAGGGGAAGGGAGCAATTACATGTAATGAGCAGCTACAAAAAACCATGACATGGAATGAGATTATCGAGTAATCGGATTACAATGGATGTTTACTGTAATCGAAAAATGACGGCCTTTTTTTCGAGGCCAATCGATCATTTCCTTGATGGACTGGTTTTGTAATTATGTAACTGGTCATTAAGTAGACCTACTACAGAACTGCCGCTGAGTTGGAGAGCCCTTTGAAGGCTTTTTGGAGAACCGCAAGGTTCCCAGTTCGATTCCCGGCCCAGGCTCCCCCAGAGGTGCTCCTGATGTGCTTGGTGGTTGGTGCCTTGCCAGTCATTCTTCTATCTCCTGCCAATCCGGGACAATCTGAGTGGCTAATCTAATTCTACTCTTCTCCTGTCTTATTATTGTCACTGCTTATATGAAGCTAATCAGGTTATGAGTGTGTGCGCGTGCACGTGTGTGTGCTGTGTGGTGCACGAGTTCATGAGCGTGGGACACGCGTGTTTGTTTTCACATAATATGCACGGTGAAAAGTGGGTGATTGTGTGTGCGTGTGTGTGTGTGCAGGGACGTGCAGAGAATGTTGGGCAGGGATTGAAATTTCTAAAAGGGCCTTTTGGTGAAAATATTGAAAATAGCCGACCTCCAAGCTCACAATGCGTCACGCTGCGATGCGTTGTGGGCTTGGAGGTCGGCTATTTTTGGTACTTGATAACACACTGAACTAAGGATAATCAAGTTAATACTGGAGAGGGCAATTCTTTCAACATAAGATGCTGCATTGAAGTTCAGGAGAGTTTGGACAAGGCAATTCTCTTGAATGCTGCCTTCAGGTATGGCATGGAAAGAGAACATTTGCATTTCTTTAACAATAGTAAAAAATGCATTCATGGTCTGGAAAAGGCACATCGTTTTTACAGACAGATAAACGGGCAGGGGCTGTGTGTGTGTGTGTGTGTGTGTGTGTGTGTGTGTGTGTGTGTGTGTGTGTGTGTGTGTGTGTGTGCGCGTGTGCGTGTGCATGCGTGCATGTTTCTCTCCTTATCATGCTAGCATCAGGCTGTTCCAATCAAGATAATGCTACTTGTCCAATGGCCTCCGGCTCACCTCCAGGCCCCCCAGCCACGGCCCCCTCATCTGGCCTCACGTCTGGGTCGGATGATGAGAAGGAAGGCCTCCCGTCCCCCCACCAGTGTGTGATCAAAACCAGCCAATAACCAGAAGCCATGGGGGAACCTGATCCACCGTTGCTGGCGATAAATTAGAGATCTCTCTGGAAACAGGTTAGCAAAGACACACTCAGGGGTGTCACACCAAATGATGGGCCCTGGGTACAATGATTCACTGCGGGCCCCCATGAATGTTCTTCATAGGGGAGGAGGATTAACCCATTTAGACTGGGAACGCATTATTAAGCATTATTTTGTTCTTTAACTATTGAAAAATAGCAAATCTACAAGCTTGCAGCGTGGCACTCGCTCTGAGCTTGTAGATCTGCTATTTCTGAAAAATCTTGTTTAAGTCTTTGAATATTTCAAATCCTTCTAAGGTTTTTTGAAAAACCTATATGCTTCTTTGTCAGTGGTGCTCAAGCTTTTTCATGTGAAGGACCCCCAAAATGATATGCATTTGGCCACGGACCCCTGTCTCAAAATATTTTCATTTGAGTTACAAATGTTTGCTTAAAAAATACATATATTCAAATATTTGCACACATTTTCACAACGTTTCAAAAATAGCAGATCTACAAGCTCACAGTGCTGTGACCTTGTACATCTGCTATTTTTCAGTAGCTAAAGTATGGTGGGCCCTCCACCTTGGGCCCTAGTAACTCAGTCCCACTTTTCCTCCCCTTGTAACGCCCCTGGACACACACACACACACACACACACACACACACACACACACACACACACACACACACACACACACACACACACACACACACACACACACACTATATATATATATATATATATATATATATATATATATATATATATATATATATATATATATATATATATATATATATATATATATACATCACTTGTGGGGACATTACATAGACTTCCATTCATTTTTATGCAAGTCCTGTGGCCTTACCCTAACCTCTATCCCTAAACCTAACCCCTAACCCTAACCCTAATCCTAACCGTTGTGGGGACCTACTATTTTGTCCCCACACTGTCAGAGGTCCCCTGCAGGTGACTGTGTGAACATGCGTTTAGTCCCCATAAGTATAGCTAGACAAACTCGCACGCACGCACGCACGCACGCACGCACGCACGCACACACACACACACACACACACACACACACACACACACACAGAGAGAGAGAGACAGTGTATCTATTCTACGCTAGCCCAAGCAGGCTGGGTGGCATGACACATAATGCAACCATTGAAGAGATCAGAGCACAAACACAGGGGAGGAGATGATGAGGTCATCCTCTACGGGAACACCGCCGCGCCGCGCTGTCAACACAGCGCAGGATGGTTCCACTCCTGTTAACACATGTACGCAATAAATTCCTCTTGACGACTAACACACACCAACTCCCCCTCGGGGGCTGCGCTTCGGCTGGGTCTCTGCCTCGATCCCCGTGGGAGGAGGGGATCACCAGATACTATATAAGTGCCACTTGGGATGGCTGGGGCCTTAAACATTCAGCAACCTGGGCTGGGCTTCAGGTTTGTAGGCTGACACCAGGAGTCATGCCGGGTCGTCACGTCGTCATAATGTGCTAAAATGGCCAGCAAAAGTCATGCTGTATGTCAGGGGTCTTCAACGTTTTCAGGCCAAGGACCCCTTAGTTGAGAGAGAGATGAAGCAGCGACCCCCCACAACCTGTTCATACGGTAGATTCCATATAGTTTCATCATTTTCGATTCATGTCAATGTGTGTTTTCAGACATTTAGCCACTTGAACCTTCAATACTTAGTAAAATTAACCCTTCACTTTACTTGGTCTGCCCTTTTTTGCATGTAGATCTGCTATTTTTGGCTAAAGTTCTCAGGATATGGACACTATAGGGTTCAAGTGCATGCATATAAAAAAGGAGAAAAAAGGTTTCTATCACACAAAGATTTGGAGGACCCCCTGTAGTAACTCTGAGAATTCCCTAGCGGTCCCGGACCCCCTGTTGAAGACCCCTGCTGTATGTCATACTCAGGCGTCATCAATACGTCCGTACACAGGCAAATTTGTCGGTGGCAAAGACTTGGTCTTGTCTGTGGGGATTTTTTTTTTTTTTTTAACAGCATTATAACGTTCTTATTTTGATCATAAGACCCAATTACTGAATGTCAAGTCTCCAGATTTTCTTCAGAATATGTATGACACTTATTTACTATGACACTATGGCACATTAAGAGTCCAACTACTAGTGGTTCAGACTTTTGCAAAAAGGTTTAATCTAATCGTTCACACAATCACACACGCATGCTTGTACACACACACACACACACACACACACACACACACACACACACACACACACACACACACACACACACACACACACACACACACACACACACACACCTCTTCTCTCTTTCTACCAGTTCCCTCCTTCTGCAGTCTCATTACATATCTTCAACGCTCCATTTGTAAGCTTCCTCCTGAACCGCGAATCAGACAATAAAATAAAACAATGCTGTTTACAGAGACTACACCATTTGAACACTCTCAGAATTACAGACCTGTTAAGATAATTCAGGGCTAGCTCTTTGTGTGTGTGTTTCCGGTGATAGGATTGTCCACTCATTTTGTATGTCCGTGGCAACAATTTAATTTTGACCCCAAAAAAAAGAAAAATCCACTGCAGTACAGGTCAGTCCACTGTCTGTACGGACGGGAGAGTGTTTTTTGCAGGTCTTTCAGTCCGACTGTATCACAAAGGCAACTGGGTTAAGGCAACGGAAGCATGTGATTGGCTGCGCGGGGGTGACGAAAGTCAGTGGGGCGGATAAACACCTAAACCTAACCTTAAAGCCCTTTGCACACAGGACAGTTGCGTTTTTTTCGTTTGCGGCATGAATAAAACGCATTGGATTTGGTGTGCAATGCTGTGCGTTATCGGCGCTGCGGATCCCAAAAGGAGTCATAAAAGGAGTGATGAGTTTTTTACCGCATGCGACAAGACGCACGAATCGAACTGGGTTCGATCGAGAAAAAAACGCACGGCCGCAGCCACTCGTCGCACGGCCAATCCGGATCCGGTGTGCATGAGGTCGTAGAGAATCATTGTTTTCTTTTTAAAAAGTGAAATTGTCCGTTTTATCCGTACAGATAAACGCGCCTGTGTGCAAAGGGCTTTACCCTGACACTCAGTAAAACTAACGCTGGTGAATGCTAATCAAGGTGAAACGCTAACCTGCCAGCGCTGGTGAATGCTAACCATGTGAATGTTAACCTGGTCGGACCAACGGGAAGGTCGTCTCCACCTTAACCGAGGTGCTTTTTTGATACACTCGGACTGAAAGACCTGCAAAAAACACTCCCACTGTACGGCAACGATACTTGATTCTCAAAGAAGTACTGGTGGTCGCTGGCAGAGCACGGCTCAACGTGGCACGTTAACTGTTGCCTAAACCTGTCAGAATGTTATGCCTATCCAAGTCCAAAATATGTCAATCATTTACAGTATGTGTAGTCTGAAAAGCAGACCATTTGGACCCTAACCGACTGTGCATTGATTATGATTATTTGGTTTTGGTGTAGACACACTGTTGTTTAAGTGAAGGTTACACAGTTGGTTAAGATTAACCATGTAAGACCCAAAAATAGAAATACTTGAACTATTTCCTTTTTACTTGTCAGATGGTGTCGTAGGAGTATTTTGGAGAGGAAAATGTAATAACATATGTACATGTTCTAGACATTCTAATGATCACCATAACAATTATTACAGGCATTTTACTTATGTTTTTGTGAGGAAAAGATTCAGTGAAAATGTGAGATGTTGTTCTTCCAGACTCTGGAATGTCAGCCTCTGTGGGGGGTATTTATATGCAAATACCGTGGCCAATGGCATTTTAATACTAAACAATAGGATCCAATGGTGATATTTAGGTGGTAGGGGGAGCCTTCTTTTTTTATAAAATACAAATGTTGTATTACTGCAACAGTGGGTCTTACAGGGTTAAGGAGTCTGGCTACGCGCTGCATGATTTTGTCCGTCTTATATTCCACACGATGCAACCTTCTACCGGTCACGTTGTTGTGCAACAAAATGTATATCATAAGTCATACAGCGTACAGTATGCCAGGGCAATGTTTTACCTCTCCAAGGAAGGAGGAAAGCCTAGCCAGTCTTGGCTTGAACATCATATGCTGGCAATTCTCCAAACAAGATGATAATATCTCTGTGTGTGTGTGTGTGTGTGTGTGTGTGTGTGTGTGTGTGTGTGTGTGTGTGTGTGTGTGTGTGTGTGTGTGTGTGTGTGTGTGTGTGTGTGTGTGTGTGTGTGTGTGTGTGTGTGAGTTTGTTTAGCTATACTTATGGGGACTAAACGCATGTTCACACAGTCACCTGCAGGGGACCTCTGACAGTGTGGGGACAAAATAGTAGGTCCCCACAACGGTTAGGGGCTAGGTTTAGGGATAGGGATAGAGGTTAGGGTAAGGCCACAGGACTTGCATAAAAATGAATGGAAGTCTATGTAATGTCCCCACAAGTGATGTATATATATACAGTATTGTGTGTGTGTGTGTGTGTGTGTGTGTGTGTGTGTGTGTGTGTGTGTGTGTGTGTGTGTGTGTGTGTGTGTGTGTGTGTGTGTGTGTGTGTGTGTGTGTGTGTGTATGTTGTATGTTTGTGTGTTTCTGCATTTCTCAGCAAATCTGGCAAACTGCTGGTCCGATCCACTTTTCATGCACACTGTCAGTAGGCCAAGGAAGACACTCCACCCCACATTTTGTTGGCCTCGTTATGGCAAACCAGCCCACTTTACATTCATTTAGGCCTATAACTCTTGAACTGTATAGGGCGTACAATCAAAATGTCTCTTCCTCCTGGATGTTGTACTAAAGCACATTCCTTGCATGCATCCTACATGGTTTTTGGATTTGGACTGAGGGTTCTGAGAACTTCTGACCACCTGCTGTGAAGACAACTTGAATATACACGCGGAGCCTCTTCTCTACTGCTGCTGCTGCCAGGGGTGTCACACCAAATTCTGGGCCCTGGGTACAAGGATTCACTCACATTTTGTGCTTTAACTATTGAAAAATAGCAGATATACAAGCTATACCGAGTGCTGCGCTGCGAGCTTGTAGAGCTATTTTTGAAAAATCCTGAAATTGTGTGTAAGTCTTTGAATATTTAAAATCCTTCTGTTCTATTTCATCCCTCCTGACCGCCAGAGGCGGTGCTTTAAGCACTGAATATATCCCTTCGCGCATGCGCATTCGAGTATGAATACCAACAAAGTCACTTGTGACCCCTGGATGACCCTACAGAGGGTATATCATCCGGGGTTATCCAATGGATCATTTCCTTTTTTCTTCTCGCGCGCCGAGTTTCGTTTGCAAGCTCTGCATTGAGCTACAATATGCATCAGTATACGATGCATTATTATGCAACCTACCTTATTATTGAAGTCGCTAGTAGTTCCGTGGCCGTTTTGGTCGGGGTAGCGAGAGTTCGCCCTCCAGGAACTGCGACTTTATCTCCTCTACAAGCGGAGTTTATTTCACGTGGACGCGAAAGCGTCCGATCTTGACGAGGGTCTTAACTCTCCGGACAAGAGGTAGGTTACTGTTGTTAGCGGTAAGTTCCGCACTACGATGAGGTTAAAGTTACATTGTGTTTGTTTGTATAAGAGAATAAACTGTTGCGAAAGGCTGCTGGCGCTGCCTCCCTCCAATACGAGATTCTCGTTTGCTGTGAACGGACCGTTTGCGCTCCGTTTCTACCATTATCAAGGATACATACTATTATTACTTTCCTTGTTGTTGAAACACGCTGTTTTAGCGAGTTGTTTCTTTCTTTTTTGTTTCACTTTCTGGTTAGATCACATGCCGTTCCTGCTCGCAGCATGACGGCCTACTTATGCTTTTTTAGTAGACATTGTCTAATAGCTTTTGGCAGCGTTCAAGCTTGCTTCAAGCTTTCGTAAACATATTAGCCAGCTGGTACAGCACCGTCTCCTACGATAGGAATATTGCGTACAGGGCAGGCAGCGACCTCCCTCAGCAAAATGGTCTCTATTGACGATTGATTGATCGTAGCTACCGATAGTTTGTACTTGGTAAAGTGGAGCTACAAGTAGCTCAAACTCTTAACTATATTGTATAGCTTGTTTTGTTTATCAGTCACTGCTGAGTGCTGATACGGGCAGCGTGCGCGCCTTCACACAGCAGGTGCCCATTACTGGTGGTGTTACCAGTAGTTCGTTCGTAGCTTAATTTCCAAAACTTTATATTAAACTTTTGGGCTGGTGTAGATTGCATAACGCTCTCTCATCCCAGCATGGATCTGTAACTCAGACTACTACGACTAGCGTGTTTGGATGTAGTGCTGTTAGTTTGCTACTTGATTAGCGTTTACTGCCTGGTAAATGCAAGCATAACAAGAATTGACAATTGTCAATATTAAGCTGTGTTCACTTGCCATTTTCTTATAATAATAAACCAACTTTACGTTGGATAGCTTTCAAAGGAAGCATTTCATGCTGCTGCATAAATGGCAGCATCCAAACCTTTATTGAGGGTGATGATAAGCTGGTTGTTTGTAAGTTGCATAGTAAACAACTTTACATTTGGATAGATTTCAAAGTGCTACAATAAACATTGGCATATTAGCATCTCACTGCTACATAAATGGCAGCATCCAAACCTTTATTGAGGGTGATAAACTTGTTGTTTGTAAGTTGCATAGTAAACAACTTTACATTTGGATAGATTTCAAAGTGCTACAATAAACATTGGCATAAGAAGCATCTCACACTGCTACATAAATGGCAGCATCCAAACCTTTATTGAAGGTTGTAAGCTGGTTGTTTATTAGTTAGCTTCTGTTGGTGGTACAGGTAGCGTACACGCTCCTCCTCTCACACCGAACAGGCTCCAGCTAACAGCACGGCGGTATTCCAGTTAACAGTCCTGATTATCTGAAGAGCCGACTAAATACTGTAATTAAAACTTTTGCTGGTGCAGGTGGCGTGAGCGCCCCCTCCCCCCAGCTTACGGCATCTGCTGCAGCTAGCCTACTTGGTAGCTAGCTACTGGTACTCCATAGCCTAACTTTATATTTTATATTCTTTATATAACGTTTTGGTTGGCATACAATTTTCGGCAATGACGGCCTCTGCTGGTGCAGGCAGCGTGAGCGCTCCCCCCCAGCTTATGGCCTCTACTGCAGCTAATCTACTGTGTAGCTAGCTATCAGTAGTCTGTTTCATTAAAGTAATATATTTATAATATTTGAGACATTTTATATGCAACGACAGCCTCTGCTGGTGCAGGCAGCGTAAGCGCTCCTTCCCCCCAGTTTATGGCCTCTACTGCAGCTAATCTACTGTGTAGCTAGCTACCAGTAGTCTTTGTTTCATTAAAGTAATATATATTTATAATCTTTGTTGAGACATTTTATATGCAACGACAGCCTCTGCTGGTGCGGGCAGCGTAAGCGCTCCTTCCCCCCAGCAAGTGGTCCACAGACCAACTAACAGCCTCTGCTGGTGCAGGCAGCGTATGCGCTCCCTCTACACTCAGTATACATGTTCCACAGTCCAGTTAAGAGCAGCTTTCACGCTCTGGTTTTATAATGCACTTAACTTGTAAATCTCAAGCAGTGCAACAATAAGCATTTAAAGCATTGAAAGAAAGATGTATGGTAGCAGACTTTGATTAACGGCTACTACAAGCCGGTTGTTTATGAGTGGGCATCTGCTGGTGGTACAGGTAGCGTACGCGCTCCTCCCCCCACCATACAGGTTCTACAGTCTAGCTAATGTCGACGTTCCAGCTAACAGTGACGTTCGCGCTCTGGTAAGCGGAAGAGTTGTCTATCCTGCTCAAATTATGGCCTTTGCTGGTATATGCAGCGTACACGCTCCATCCCTCCAGCATATGGTCAATATTGTCTAGCAACCAGTGGCGTCCGCGCTCTGGGCTAGTTGGGACTGGTGTGTGTTGGCCGGTGCAGAGAAACCGGTGCCACCACAATGGAGATCTCCCACTTTTGCACCTCGTGTGAGGCTCCTCTCCAGCCGGATGCCGGCCATGACCTCTGCCCTGTGTACCAGGAAGAAAAGGTCTGACTTCAACCATGTTGGATTGGCTATTTGCTGAGTTGGCTTACATGAGGGCCATTGCCCGCCAACCGTTTACCTTTGGAGGATGTTTAAGTGCCTACTCCTCCAATGCCACAGCTGACTCCAGAGGATGATGTGATCTTCCTTGCAGCTTGAGCTACACACTTCCATGAATATAAGGAAGATGCATGGGCCTTAGAGCCGAGCTCCCACTCCTCAGCTCAGAGCCATTGACTGAGACATAGTACAGCTCCATGCGCATTATCATTCGCATAGCCCTGGAATGCCAGCACCTAACCAGGCCAAGCACCCTCGCCAGGCGCAGGCCGCCCTCCACTGCCTTTTATGTTCCTCATGCCTGTCAGCCATGAATGATTCAATAAGTGCTCGCCTGGGTTGTAGGCCAGCTATCAAGCCTGTCATCACAGTCCGCATTGTGTTCCCCGAGGGGGCTGTGTGGCAGGGGGTTTGAATGCGAGGTGCTTGGGCAACTCCCTATCATACCTTATGCTTGCCCTCTCAACGTCTTTGCAAAGGGCAATGTGAATGCTGACTCCATCACCTTCAGTGACGTGTCACCAGAGGCATTGGGTTTATTTCCATGAACTCAGATTGATGATGCCCATCCTAGTTCAAACTCATCCCAGAGTGTGGCTTTAACAGTTAAGCCTGACTGGGGCACCTAGGAGAACTCTGTAGTCTCCCAGTGGAAGGGTTTGGTTCAGCAGTGATGGAACTACTGAAGCGAATCATGCAGGCTAGGTAGACCAGGCGGCAGCTGAGGCTACTGGGCCAGCTGTGATACTTTTCCCATCTGCAGCTCAGATACTGGGCTGCTTACACCTTAGACGTGTTGGTGGTTGCCACCTCAAACGCCTGATATAAGCATCAGTTCCGACACCGGCCCCCCACATCTGGCTGGGTCAAAAGAAGGCAGTCAGTGACCCGGCAAAAATCCTAACATTGGACCGGGAGCTATCCGTCCTCCTGACGAAGGGTGCCATTGAGGCTGTAGACCCTCTGTCAGACAAGGAGGTTCTAATCTAGGCTGGTTTGGCCAGACTATATACTAATGCAGCTAACTGCAGTATAGTATAGCTTTCCCACCTTGTTTTAACATGGGTGGATTGTTTCGCTGTGCTAGGCTAGTTCTAATCGACATACTTCCTTGAGTCTGGGGGACCCAAGAGGTATATTAAGGTCATGTCATCTTATATGTTGACCACAGCAGATGATCTGCAAACTGATACCCACAGTTTCCGCTGCCTGTCAACACTGGCAGTTTCTGTGCTATGCCTATCAAGGCCACCACTGGAAGCTCAGGATGCTTCCTTTCGGGTTCTCCCTCTCCCAGAGGGTGTTCACAAGGTATCTGGCAGCCTGTGGCCTTAAATACCACTACTATAACAGCCAGCACGAGGTGGTGCATTTGGCTCTACAGTGCCTTCTGCCGTGCCTGAGAGGCGAGCACATTCTCTTGCGGTCACGTAACACCTTGACCGTGTATTGGGGTAAACCGGGGCGGAACCAGGTCTGCACGGCTGCTGCAGGCATCCATGGACCTCATGACTTGGGCAGTCCCCTGCCCGATTAGCGGGCAATGTATCTACCGGGTGAGTAGAATCACCTCAAAAGCCCCAAGTAGGTTGCCGCCCAAAGGGCGCCTTCCTTTGAAATGTGCACATGCCCAGAGGCACTGCACATGCATTCTACTGCTTCCACTGATACGACCAGTGCTTAAGAGTTCTTCAGGAGGGTCACACCATTCGACTGGTGGCTCCCTTCTGGCTGTTTACCTGGCTGCACAGACTAAGTCACAGCCATAGCACCTCCGGGACAGGAGAGGTCTCCTCTCGACCTTGGAGGTCGGGTCTGGCATCCCAATTCTCAAGCCCTTAAACTGAACCGCTGCGGGTAGCTGTGCGGATCCAGGCAGGCATACCGTCCTGAATGATAGAGGGCCGGGGCCATCCACCAGGTTACAGTAGGATAACAGATGGAGCTGTTTCCAACTGGTGTATGGGTCAGAGTGATAACCCAGTGCGTTGCTCTGTGCCTACTTTTCTGGAGTTTCACCAGTCCCTCCTAGACTGGGGCCACTCTTCGTCTACTCAAAAATTTTGCATAGCAGCAAGATCATGTAGACATGGTAGAAATCGACAATGGCACAGCCATAGTGGGGAACAATAGTCAAGTGTCCCTTTTCCCGGAGGGGGCTCTGAGGTTTTATCCTTCAAGAGCCTTGAGAACTTCCATCATGGGATCTTCCCATGGTACGGACACCCTTTGCGGGCCTCCCTTTCAAGCCCTTGACACAGGCAGTCTAGGTTGGTGTCATGTGAGAAGGCATTCATCCTGCCCATTACCTCAACAGACGTGTCAGTGAGCTACACGCCCTGCCTGTCAGTGACTCTTGTCTGAAGTAGAACTCAGACGGCTGAGGTGTCGCTATGTGGCCGAACACAGCGTTCCTCCTTAATGGTGCTGTCTCAGTCGCACCTCAACCAGCCTGTAAGGCTTGCCCAGCTTAACCTCCACCACGAGAGTGGGTGGACAAGCTGGAACTGTTGTGCCCAGTGTGGGCCCATAGAGCTTGTTAGCCCTGCCACATGCTTTCGGCGGCTAGAACGGCTCTTCCGTGGCTATGATGGCCCAGATATTGCGCTCCCCAGACAGCGCCTGCCCCATTTTTAATTGTGGGTGCCATCAGCCACACTTACAAGGCGAGTAATCGTCCCCTGCTATCTGGTATAGGGTGCCACTCTAATTATAGTGCCCCCACATCATGGGCTACCTGAGAGTAGTACCCCTGGAAGATAGTGGTGCCACTGCCTCATGGGAGTCATCGACACGTTCTCCAGGTTCTATTGGGTGATTGTTGCCACTCCCTATCCATTGGGGGTGGTTCTCTTCCCAGAATCCTCCGATTCTGCTCTTTGAGGGTTGTAATCAGGATTCCTCGTGACTTTGTTGGTATACGTCATTCAGTGCTTAAAGCACCGCCTCTGGCGGTCAGGAGGGATGAAATAGAACGAAAGTTACGTATGTAACTACGGTTCTATGAATCCCGAATGACCGCCAGAGCACTGGGTCACTCAGAATCCTCGTGGTCTCGCGAGAAGATTCTGTAGGAAATGATCCATTGGATAACCCCGGATGATATACCCTCTGTAGGGTCATCCAGGGGTCACAAGTGACTTTGTTGGTATTCATACTCGAATGCGCATGCGCGAAGGGATATATTCAGTGCTTAAAGCACCGCCTCTGGCGGTCATTCGGGATTCATAGAACCGTAGTTACATACGTAACTTTCGTTTCTATGTCAGTGGGGCTCAAACCTTTTCCTGTGAAGGACCCCCAAAATGATATGTATTTGGCCATGGACCCCCATCCCAAAATATTTAGTTCCAGGGACCCCCAGAAGCAAAAAATGAGTTACAAATGTTTGCTTAAAAAATACATATAGGCCTATTCAAAGATTTGCACACATTTTCACAAGTTTAAAAAAATAGATCTACAAGCTCGCAGCGCGGCACTTGTGTGCTTGTATATCTGCTATTTTTCAGTATTCTAAAGTATAAAATAATTAAGGTCCCTCGGCCCCACCAGCATGGGCCCTAGTAACTCAGTCCCAGTTTCCCCCCTTTGTGACGCCCCTGGCTGCTGCCGTCCTGCCATGAGTCATATGGGATGGAGAAAGTGGACCTTAAATCACCAGTGACAGGGAGGTAATCATCTTTAGCGCAGTTCGTTGTTTCTTCAAAGGGCCTCTTGTCCGTTTTTAGCTCTGGAGACGTCCTCTTGAACTCCATGATGTCATCGCACGGCGTCTGCTTTTTCGGGGGGCCCCACGTTCTCATTTGGAGTCCTCGGGTTCCGTTGTAAAAACCTGCCATTAGCCTGCTGCTGCTGCACCCCAGGGAAAATAAACCCATGATTAACTCTCATCCCCTTTACTCATTCACGCTCCACCTCCCAGAGCAAGACCATACGATCAGTGTGTTTATGCCCACATACATGTTTCTGTTGAGTGTGTCTGTTGAGTGTGTGCGTGCTTGCATGTGTGTGTGTGTGTGTGTGTGTGTGTGTGTGTGTGTGTGTGTGTGTGTGTGTGTGTGTGTGTGTGTGTGTGTGTGTGTGTGTGTGTGTGTGTGTGTGTGTGTGTGTGTGTGTGTGTGCATGCTCAGGTGCATGTTTGCCTGTGTATGCAATCATCCACATGCCTGTTTCCTGTGTGTGTGTGTGTGTGTGTGTGTGTGTGTGTGTGTGTGTGTGTGTGTGTGTGTGTGTGTGTGTGTGTGTGTGTGTGTGTGTGTGTGTGTGTGTGTGTGTGTGTGTGTGTGTGTGTTGCGTACACATGTTCGTGCATTCAGATGTGTATGCGTGCAGAGATCATATGTCATCTGAATTTCCAATAACTTTCTCTGTGTGTGCCTGTGTTTGTGTGTGTGTGTGTGTGTGTGTGTGTGTGTGTGTGTGTGTGTGTGTGTGTGTGTGTGTGTGTGTGTGTGTGTGTGTGTGTGTGTGTGTGTGTGTGTGTGTGTGTGTGTGTGTGTGTGTGTGTGCGCATGCTCAGGTGCATGTTTGCCTGTGTGTGCAATCATCCACATGTGTGAGAGTGTGAGTGTGTTTGTAGCGTATGTTCGTGCGTGCATGCAGATGTGTATGTGTGCAGAGATCATATGTCATCTCTCTCCAATAAGTTTCTCTGTGTGTGCGTGCGTGCGTGCGTGCGTATGAGAGAGCATATAGTTCTGTATGTGATTGCATTTGCATGTGAGTGATGTCCTGGAGTTCAAACAAAAGCTGCGTGTGAGAGCAAAACCAGATATAAACACACAGATATAAACCATCCCTGGATGGATTTGCATGCGGATGTGGTCAAGGTGAGGGATGAAAGATGGTGAGCTCATACTTTGTGTGTGTGTGTGTGTGTGTGTGTGTGTGTGTGTGTGTGTGTGTGTGTGTGTGTGTGTGTGTGTGTGTGTGTGTGTGTGTGTGTGTGTGTGTGTGTGTGTGTGTTTGTGTGTGTGTGTGTGAGAGAGAGAGAGAGGGAAGGGTGGAGGGCATGGGGAGGTATTCTAATAATGTCACCTAATACCTACATGCCGTGAGTGTATATCTGCAGCCTAGTTTAGTCTACTGTCTGAATGTATGTCCCTCCATGTTTGCACTGATGTGTGTACTGTATGCACTGTGCAGTAAACTCTGAGAGTGTACAAGTACTCTCGGACTTTAAATGAATACTCAGGATTTTACAGTTGTCATTGTCTAGCATCTTTTGATACCCAGTTGATAGGCCTATAGGTAGCAGGCCCCTGTTGTTGTCATTAGCATTGCTATACAACCTTCCAATGTACATTTCTCAGTAACCAAAGTGCCAACTGAAGAACCTTGGGGTGTTCGGTACCTTTAAGTGTTTGTTGGTCACCTCACCTAATGCCAACGAGGAGATCATTGTACTCTATAAGTGTTTTCTGATTTCCGATTGGCAAAATCTGATTTCTGAGCTGTCCACAACTTCGTGCATTGCGCAGAAGGTGTGCGGCAGCTTCCCGCGCCGCAGCCGAGTGTGATTTACAAGCTCACAACGGTTGCATCTGCGATGCGACGTGAGCTTGTATGTCTGCTGTTCTCCGGAGGTGTCCCACAGATAAATTATCTGTGGGACACCTCCGGCCTTACTGTAGCATTATCTGAGATAATGCTACAGTAAATTCTCGCAGTTTTCTGCAACTAGGCGGTGCTTTTAAAATAGTGGCAGAGCAGGCCTGTGATGGTAAAGAGTAGAAAAGAGGGCATTCATTATAAAAAACGTATATGGCTATTCAAGGTTAATTCTGACCGACAGCGATGATACACTATGTTTACTGGGAGGACTTGTACTGTAACTAAGAGAGTGTTCAGTCGACCTTTGCTTGGATAAATCAATCTTTAAAATCCATGCAACCAGAGCTTCTCTCCTTCTAACAGGGGAGGAACTAAGGAATGCAGTGTTCTGTCCTGTTCGTGCTCCAAGCCTGACGTAGCAACACCTGCACCGTACACACACAGCCCGTGGATTCCACTGTCAGACCCCAACAAATGATCTCGCCTAGCTACACCTGCTATCCTAGATAAAGTACTATGTTCTATCCGTCTGTCTTTCAATGTTATATGAGATACTTAAAGTGTGGTTCCTGTGGAAATAAGCCTCGGCTTTCTAGGATCTCCTTTTAGTTGACCTTGTACCAGTGATTTGTACTGTCATGAAACTGTACTTTTTTCTATTGCAAACTTCTAATAAATTCTTCAATCAATCAATCAATCCAACTCTCTTCCTCTCTCATTTTCTCACTTTTCCACACTCTCATTTTCAGTTATCTGCATGGTGACTGTTCACCATCTTTTTGTGGTTGTTGCATTTTTGCATTTTATTTTTCAGCTGTGTGTGTGTGTGTGTGTGTGTGTGTGTGTGTGTGTGTGTGTGTGTGTGTGTGTGTGTGTGTGTGTGTGTGTGTGTGTGTGTGTGTGTGTGTGTGTGTGTGTGTGTGTGTGGTGGTGGGGGTGGGGGGAGGGACGTGCAGAGGCAGGGGCTGAAACTTCCAAAAGGGCCTTTTGGTGGAAGCACAGAAAAAAGCCGGTCGGCTATTTTCGGTGTGTGATATCACACTGAACTAAACATAATCAAGTTAATACTGGAGATGTGGCGTAAGGGCATGGGTTTCTACACAGAGAGGACAATTCTTTCAACATAAGATGCAGCATTCAAGTTCAGGAGAGTTTGGACAAGGCAATTCTCTTGAATGCTGCCTTCAGGTATGTCATGGAAAGAGGGCATTTGCATCTCTTTCACCATAGTGAAAACTGCATTCATGGTCTGGAGAGGCACTTTTTACAGATGGATAAAAAGGCAGGGGCTCAAGCCCCCTTTGATGTATATGTGTGCATGTGCCTGCTTTTTCACACTTATTTTCAGTCATCTGCATGATGATGTGTGTGGGGGGGGGGGGGGGGTTATGTGTGTGCGGGCATCTGCGTTTGAGGAACACTCACATGCTGTGTGCATTTCTCTCTTGTTCTCTCTCTTCTCTCTCCTGTTATCTGTTTCTGTCACTCTGATCATATCTCTGCCCGTCAGTACAGCGAGGAATCGTGCTCCATCTGTGTTCGTTCATGTCTCTGGCAAATAAGACAGGACATGGCGATTGGTTAACACTGAGTGATGGCCATTGCTTCCAGACTCCAGATATCAGGAGAGAGGAGTCATCTTAATTTGATGTGGTGAAGCCCCGGCCCAGTCCATCAGCCATCCGTCTCTCTCCTCCTCCTCCTCCTCCTCCCTACGCTGAAATTTAAAGGTCCGCCAAGCTCCGGCCGCAAAGTTATTGAAGACAATAAATCTCATTGTATTCCCAGGCATTCCTCCTCTCCCCTCCGTGGTTGAGAGTTGGAAGGACTGGAAAACTTCTCCGCTGGAAGGACTGGAAAACGTCTCCGCTGCATGGAGCCTGGGTGGTGGTGCTGGGTTTCTCTGCCGTCTCGAACAGGTGAGAAAAAGGCAACATGGTATTTTGTTTTTCCACATAAAGTGTCAGAGAAAATCATTGAACATCTGTTGCACAACTCCAACACCGTTTCTCAGAGCAAGTACAGGTTAAATGCCCCGAGGGCCCAGAGAGAGAGAGAGAGAGAGAGAGAGAGAGACAGGGAGGATCAGACAGGTGATGATACTCGTGGTATTCACAGCAATACTTTCTATAAATATATGATATTGTTGCTGTCGGCAAGAAACCTCCGAAAACTGAACATAGGCACGAATGCACGCACGCACGCACGCTGGATCCAATGCAGTTATGCATTGGATCCAATGCTCTCTATTGATCTCTTTCTCTCTTTTTAAAAAATCTTTCTGTAA
>NC_137816.1:47087243-47122243 GCF_963921795.1 Nannobrachium achirus
GGCCTGATAAACATGCTGTCTATAGCGGCACAATTTTGCTCTGTGACAAATCCCTGGCCTGCTGAGAGAAGAGATCGGGGCGATGGTACCAGTAATGACTGTGTGTGGATACAGACACAGATAAACAGAGAGAAGGGGGGAGAGGAACTCAAACACCAAACTAATGGTCCTCTCTGGGTTTACTGCACCCAGGAGTGGATTTTAATGAGGCTAACGGCCACAATGGCTACACCGCGTACCTCTGAAAGTCAAGAAAGTAAGCTACAGGACAGGCCAGAGCATCTTGCCCTGACCTTGACTTTATCGCGTCTTCATAAAATCATGAGAGAGAAAATGTGATGAAATTCATTGCTTTTAACAGCTCTTATAGCTTATAGAAAATGTCACAGATACAGTCATTTCTTATGATATTGGTTTGTATTTATCCATTTAGACAACACTAGGACCTTGCCCGGGAGGTGTGCACAGTATATGAAGGATTCAATGTAGGAATCTCAGAAGTAATGTTGGAGATGTCAGTCATCTGGGCATTGTTTCAGCATGCAGATGATCCCATGGCGGCGACATATGCGCAGTACAGGCGGCGGGTATCAGTGATGTCAGAAATCTGGGCACTGTTTTACCCGTTTATGCCCATGCGTTCATTGTTGTCCAGGCCAGTATGTGACGTCAGCACTATGAGAGTCAGAGTACTGTAGACAGACAGACAGTGGACAGACAGTCATTCCGTAAAAAAATATTAGTAGTTATAATGTGTGAGTTTAAGCTGGTGGGAGATTAGTTACAGAGACTATGTAACAAGCAGCAGGGTTTCTATGTGCTCTGTACGCTGGGCCAAGAGATTTAAAACCTGTAAAGGTTCGAACAATAAATCTCACCTGTTCTCATGCGTTGGAGGTGACCTTGGTCACATTTTTATTACGTCTGTGGTCATCTATGTCAACGTTGCAGCTTAGGAGGAATATTTGTCCCCACTTGTTCACTCTGGATAGTCAGCTATAAATACCTGAAATGTAGATTGTAGCTGCAAATGTCTGTGATTCTTTTACTGTCTTTTGTTGGCCAACTGCGAGGATGTCGGGTCAGTTCGTTCCAATAACAGTCTTACTTCCAAGGCCACTTAACCTCCCGCCTCCTCTGCCATCCTCTAGCAGTCTTAGGCCAGGGGAACACAGTGTTTTTGAAAAGGACCGTTAAGTTTTATGACGATCCCTTGTGGCACCGGCTGTTTCGAGAACTCTGCCGCTTGCAGTGTACTCACACACACAAATGCACACACACACAAACATGCATGCATGCACATACATACAATACGCACACACGCGCAGGGGTGTTGCACGAAATTCTGGGCCCTGGGTACTTTAACTATTTAAAAATAGCAGATGTACAAGCTCACAGCGCGGCTGCAAGCTTGTACTGTAGATCTGCTATCTTTGAATGGTTTTTTGAAAAACCTGTTTCTATGTCAGTGGTGCTCAAACCTTTTCATGTGAAGGACCCCCAAAATGATATGTATTTGGCCACAGACCCCTATCTCAAAATATTTAGTTCCAGGCACCCCCCAGAAGCTAAATTTGAGTTGCAAATGTTCGCTTAAAAATTACATATATTCAAAGATTTGCAAACATTTTCATGTAAAAAAAATTGCAGATCTACAAGCTCGCAGCGTATTTTTCAATAGCTAAAGTATAAAATAATTCCAGGCCCCTCCACCTTGGGCCCTAGTAACTCAGTCCCACTTCCTTCCCCCCCCTTGTGACGCCCCTGCACACACGCGCGCGCGCGCACACACACACACACACACACACACACACACACACACACACACACACACACACACACACACACACACACACACACACACACATGCACAAAATCATGCCCATCCCGCTGCAGGCAAGTCTTTTGCTTCCCTTCAGTGGAGTAACATCCAACAGCCATCCGCTGATGCTGTGTTCCTGACCCTCTCAGGGTCTCGGTAATGATATGCGCTGTGAGGGCCGGAGCGCCGAGGCGTGACGGTCCCCGCAAGGTGAGCCTACCTGGGTTAGGAGAGCAGGGACGGCACGGCTGACATGCTGGACATATCTG
The DNA here is from genome assembly GCF_963921795.1 of Nannobrachium achirus. Lineage (NCBI taxonomy): Eukaryota > Metazoa > Chordata > Actinopteri > Myctophiformes > Myctophidae > Nannobrachium > Nannobrachium achirus. The sequence goes on from NC_137816.1 coordinate 47,089,335, forward strand.
GGAACTGATGAATATTCATTTCATGACCTAGAACAGTTGCTGACCTGTCAACATCTCTATAAAAGAATGGCCATGAATGTTATTATAATTATGCAGTATGAAAATAACACAATTTTCACAACAACAACTAGAGTTCTAGTTAACCAGTTATAGTGACTTATAATCACACTATAATGCACCAGTAAGACTCCCTAATCGGGAGATAAGCGACCGTCAGGTCGCAGCGTGATTTTAGGCCAAAATCTGTAGGAGCAGTGTCCAAAAATGTGTTTGAAAAAATCGGCCTGATGGTGGCGCTATATGGGACAGATCCATGTTGATGACATGAGTGTAGACATACTGTGTAGCGATTTGCGTGATTTTAGGGCAAAATCTGTAGGAGTAGTGTCCAAAAATGTGTTTTAAAAAATCGGCCTGAAGGTGGCGCTAAATGGGACAGATCCATGTTGATGAGATGAGTGTAGACATAGTGTGTACCGATTTGCGTGATTTTAGGGCAAAATTTGTAGGAACAGTGTCCAAAAATGTTTTTGAAAAAATCGGCCTGATGGTGGCGCAATATGGGACAGATCCATGTTGATGACATGATGAGTGTAGACATACTGTGTATCGATTTGCGTGATTTTAGGGCAAAATCTGTGGGAGTAGTGTCCAAAAATGTGTTTAAAAAAATCGGCCTGAAGGTGGCGCTAAATGGGACAGATTCATGTTGATGAGATGAGTGTAAACATAAGTGTGTACTGATTTGCGTGATTTTAGGGCAAAAATTTTAGGAGCAGTGTCCAAAAATGTGTTTTGCAAGAATCGGCCTCATGTTGGCGCTAGAAGAGGGCCATATGAGAATTGATGGGTTGTGGTTTGGCAGGCAAGGAGTGTGTGCAAAATTTGGCATGGATCGGGGCAACGGTTGCGGAGATATGAGCAGGGCAAAAGTGTGACGTGTGACGTGTGACAGACTGACTGACTGACAGACTGACTGACGGACAGACAGCTGGTCGAGGTTTTGATAGTAAATGCGACCTGACGGTTGCAATTATAACAGTGATCATAAGGCCCGTATATGGACATATTGTGTCAGTCTCAGGTGGTCTATGACGTCAAACATCTGTGATGTCAGACGTCAGTCATCTCCAAGTTGATCCCATGCCAAAGCGCCAGCGCTCACCCAGCAGTCTGCTGGGCGATGATGTCAGATGTCATAGACGTCATAGGACTTTCACATCGGCTCTCACAGCATAACTCCATATACAGTATGGGTACCAGGGGTTATCATGGGACTTCATTCCCATATGAAGTCCTGTTAGATATGGGCTTAACATTGATGACATCAGGGATTGATGACATGATGGGCATAAAAGGGATTCTGTTAGTGTGACATCACAGTGAAGCCAGAGCGTGATGTCATAGCGGCAAACCCATTCTGTTAAGCGTGGTTCCCCTGAAATCACAGTGACATCAGAGCATGATGTCAGAGCGACAAGCCCATAGAACCACAGCTGTGACCGTTTACATACTAATCTATAACCTAAGTTCGCAACAATAATTATACAGTGTTTGTAATTATAGCCTAATGCGGTATGTTTATAATGCATAATGGACATGGGCTTCAGAATATTTTACCAGAAAGGTAGATAGCGTGCACTCACCGAGGTTAGACTGCTAGCATGCTTCTAGCCTGACATTGCCTGACTGATCCCACGTGATCAGTATGACAATGCCAGGCTAGCATGCTTCTATTCTTATACATACAGTACTCCTGTGTGGAAGTATAGGTTGTGAAAAAAAATATACTGGTATATACCAATGTCAAACGGTTGACATTGAGATTTAAATAAATATATTACTAGAGTCGGGTTATTGTGGATATAGCGGCATATGTATATAATATTTCCTCCGATTCAGCCGCAGCAGGTGCTAATATCTTTACGGCTAAGCTGTGAAGACCCATGTGCGAGGGGGGGATTTATCTCTTAGCTGAGGTCTTCATCAAGTCAGAGTTTCCATTTCCCCCCCTCTTAAATCCCCCAAGCCGTGCCACAGTGGATCCATTTCACACCTGGAAATGGTTTCCTGGGCGTGTGGGTTCCTTGGCGGGCTCACAGGGGACCAGGTGGACCGTGCCGTGGCGCATTTAAGCTGCCGTCCAATAATGGCTTTGTAATTTCACAGCTTATACGGTCCACGTCCAGTCCTCTCTCTACCCGTGTCTTGCTCCCTAAATCTATCCTCCGTGTCTGTCTACCTCCTATCGGCCCATGTCTTCCTGCTCCCCACCCACCCCGTACCCATATCTGCTTGCTTGTCTATCCCTTTCCATATCTGGCAGAGAATGTTAGAGAGGCAGGGGTTGACATTTCTAAAAGGGCCTTTTGGTGAAAATATCAATATAGCAGACCTCCAAGCTCACAACGCGTTGCGCTGAGACGCGTTGTGAGCTTGGAGGTCGGCTATTTTCAGTGCTTAATACCACACTGAACTAAGCATAATCAAGTAACGGCATGGATTTCTACACAGAGAGGGCAATTCTTTTAACACAGATACTGCATTCAAGTTCAGGAGAGTTTGGACAAGACAATTCTCTTGAATGCTGCCTTCAGGTATGGAAAGAGGGCATTTGCATTTCTTTCACCATATTAAAAACTGCATTCATGGTCTGGAGAGGGCACTTTTTACAGACACATAAAAGGGCAGGGGCTCAATCCCCCTTTGATGTCTATGTGTGCACTTGCCTGCTGACAGCTACTGACTCTATTAGCCGTGATTGGATACAGTTCACAGCCATGAAATGATTCAGAGAACCCGAAAATAATGTCTAAAACCTGATAGATTTCACATTAATAGCTGCAACACGGAACCTGGTGTTTCGGTAAATGCGGCATTTGGCAGGTAGTACAGTGCACCAAACAGTTACCACATCTCCACCTCTCTGCTATTTTAATGTTACTCTCTTCTGGAATACGTTCCACTCCAGCCTACACTGTCCTTTGTTATGAGAGGGAACTGGTGGAGAGGCAGGGGTGTCGCACCAAATTCTGGGCCCTGGGTACAAGGATTCACTGCGGGCCCCCCATGAATGTTCTTCATAGGGGGAGGGTGTTTAACCCCTTTAGACTGGGAACGCATTATTATTACGCGTTATTTTGTGCTTTAACTATTTTAAAATATCAGATATACAAGCTCACAGCGCGGCACCGAGTGCCGCTCTGCGAGCTTGTAGATCTGCTATTTTTGAAAAATCCTTCTAAGGTTTTTTTAAAAGCCTATGTTTCTATGTCAGTGGTGCTCAAACCTTTTCATGTGAAGGACCCCCAAAATGATATGTATTTGGCCACGGACCCCCATCTCAAAATATTTAGTTCCAGGGACCCCCCAGAAGCGAAATTTGAGTTACACATGTTCGCTTAAAATATACATATATTCAAAGATTTGCACACATTTTCACGTCTGCAGATCTACAAGCTTGCAGCATGGCACTCGGTGCCGCGCTGCGAGCTTGCATATCTGCTATTTTTCAATAGTTAAAGTATAAAATAATTAGGGCCCCTCCACCTTGGGCCCTAGTCCCACTCCCCCCCCCCCCCCCCCCTTGTGACGCTGTGGAGAGGATCTGTCCGTGTCTTGATTGGGAATTCACCCTCAGAGATGTTTGGGCTCTGGCGTCCGTGCATAATCCTTCCAGAAGGTGTTGTTTGAGACGAATGTAAACTCGTCCTGTGTGGTTTGTGTATAAAGTAGAGTCAGGCAACTTTGGGAGGGCTATCCCTTTACAATCGGAAAAACTTGACGGGGGAGAGACAGCTTTGTCATGCATCAGCAACAAAGACAATCACAGCTATAAAGGTGCACTGAGAGAGAGAGAGAGCGGGAACAGCAGAACGTCTTGAAGTCAGCCAGGTTTCTGACATTCCACCAAAAATCATACAGTACAGCAACTTTTACAGCCCTTGTGGAAAACATCCATTGATGTGAAAGGTTTATTACTGTAATCATGAGCTGGGTGTAGAGATAGAGAGTGTCACGGCATAGAGACATTCAGCATGCTGTCGAGGAAAGGGTATAGGTGTAGTGTTATTTAGTCCCCTTTTCCACCGGGGTTGAACCGGTTCAGTTATTTTCTCCTGCCTAATATTGAACCCGTTCAGTGTGTTCCCACTGAAAGTGAATTGGTTCAGAACCGTAAAAGTTTGTAACTTGGTTTGTTAACTTGAACCAAAAAATGGCCGGCGGTTCCGTGAAAGCACCAAGCAAAGTTTTTTTGATAGAAAGGGGGCCGCAGTCAAAGCAGTGGAAACGTGGAAATGTTTTCCTAAGGCTCACAGCACTTTGTTGCCCCACATTTCCAAAACAACTTGCTTGCACATACATATGCATGCACGCAAGCACACACGCACGCATGCTTGCTCACACACACACACACGCACACGCACACGCACACACACACACACACACACACACACACACACACACACACACACGCACACACATGTTGCAGCCAGAATGAAAGTGTTTAGCTGTGGGACATCGTCACAAACAGATCACAACATGCCTAGATTAAAGAAGCACCGTTCTGTTCTAACAGATGACAGAGGAGAGAGAGAGAGAGAGAGGAGAGAGAAAAAGAGAGTGAGAGTGAAACGGGGGTATAACTGTAATATCCCGAATGTTATTTTTAAACCGAGAATCTTACTGTATACACTATACAGGGAGTCTGCAGAGGCGAAATACATAATGTGTGAGAGTAGGGGTGTTTAACCTTTCCTATGTCAACATCTTTTAGTGCTTCTCCGCAGTGGCGTCAGTTCAGAAAAATCTAAGGTATGGCAACATGACTGGTGTCTTGCACGCGTGCCTTCGCGCACGTGCAAGACACCAGTCATGTTGACATACCTTATAGCAACAGGCATGATACATTTTATTTTTTCCCCCGTTTCTACGGTTTCTTGGGCTGATATGGCAGCCTGCAACGGTTGTTCAAGTGCAGCTAAACTTGGCATGTTAGTAAACGTGCCACAATTAACAATAATGCATTGCACCTGTGCAGCTGACCTACGGAACCTGGGAATATACCATCTTGTCAAGATGGGGAGAATACAAGTGTGGAGAATATAATTATAATACCTTGTTAAAGTGACCATTTTGTTAAATTGTGCATTTGTAGTTATTTTACTGTCATTTAACAACATAATAACCAGCACAGATAGACAAAGAGACATTCATGCATGGATTTATATTTAAAAGTAACTTTTATTTTACCCCCTGGACCCAGGGTATGGCAGCTGCATACCCCTGCCATACCCAATTGACGCCCCTGCTTCTCCGAGTCAACATTCAGCACAATTCCCTCTCCTGCCTTTCCTCCACGCCTCCTTTCATTACCTTTCATCACTCTGACGCAGGGCTGGAGCCCCTCCGGTCTTAACGAGCTGCCGCCAGCCTACCTTTCCTATCCACAGGCCCGCCGCAGCTTTAGCCACCAAAGGTCGCCCCATTCATCTGTGAAATTAGCCTTCAAATGTTTGCCTTTTCCACCTAAATATGTTTTAGTGTGTTATTTCCCAACCAAAATAAGATTGGGTGAAATGCTTTATGGCTCCCCGGGGAGAGACTGGGTCATTATCCTGGCACTGCAGCCGGTAACCGGGAGAGAAGCATATACTGTAGAACAGGCACGTGCACATGCACATGGACATCAAAGGGGGCTTGAGCCCCTGCCCTTTTATCCGTCTGTAAAAGGTGCCCTCTCCAGACCATGAATGCAGTTTTCACTATGGTGAAAGACATGCAAATGTCCTTTTACATGCCATACCCGAAGCATTCAAGAGAATAGCCTTGTCCAAACTCTCCTGAACTCGAATGCAGCATCTTATTTTGAAAGAATTGCCCCCTCTGTGTAGAAAGTACGCCAGTTACACCACATCTCCAGAAATGACTTGATTATGCTTAGTTTAGTGTGGTATCAAGTACTGAAAATAGCCGACCTCGAAGCTCACAACGCGTCACAGCTTGGAGGTCTGCTATTTTCAGTATTTTCACCAAAAGGCCCTTTTAGAAATGTCAGCCCCTGCCTCTCTAACATTCTCTGCACGTCCCTGTTGTAGAAGGAAAGAAATGAAGTGGGAGTGTGAGTGAGAGTGTGGTCTACACAATTAGAGAATGTAGAATAATTGATATTTTGATCAACGATTGCCTGTTATCTCTCCTAACACAGATAACAACAAAATATTCAATGTTTTGTTTTTAGGTTGAGGCTAAATCTCATCAAATGGTGGTCCGTGGCTCAAATTTAATGACGAATGGACCTTGATATGAAAACGATTGAAAACCACTGATTTAACAGATCAACAAGCTCACGACGTGTCACAAACACCTTGTATGCTTGTAGATTGGCTGTATTCACTTTTTTGACAGTTTTCTAAAGTATAAAATATGAGACTTAAAGCCGCATTATGTAACTTTCCTCTTCTAAGTCATATTTGAATCTGGTTTCCAGGGCAAGTGCTGAACTTTTTACCATTGCGCTAATAGAGCATGCACCGAAGTAGAACATGTTTAAATTGAAGTTCTTATTAACTAGCATACACATAGCTTTATTGAGTCTCTTGTCTTTGAATGAACATAAAGGAACACCCTATTTCTGCATCAGGGACGTGCAGAGAATGTTAGAGAGGCAGAGGCTGAAATTTCTAAAAGGGCATTTTGGTGAAAATATCGAAAATAGCCGACCTCCAAGCTCACAACGGGTCGCAGCGCGTAGTGAGCTTGGAGGTCTGCTATTTTCGATACCACACTGAACATGATCAAGTGAACACTGGAGATGTGGCGCAACGGCATGGATTGCTACACAGAGAGAGGGCAATTCTTTTAACATAGAAGTTCTTTTAGCATATGGAAAGAGGGCATTTGCATTTCTTTCACCATAGTAAAAACTGCATTCATGGTCTGGAGAGGGCACTTTTTACAGACAGATAAAAGGGCAGGGGCTCAAGCCCCCTTTGATGTCTATGTGTGCACGTGCCTGTTCTGCATAGTTCAGAAATAGGGTGCTCAATCGTATGCTTCCCAACCCTCATCACAGACTCAGTCTTGGAAATAATAAACTCATGTATAATCCCTAGCCAGCACTGTAAAACCACCTGTGTTGTAGGGAGTTTACAAATGGATTAATTAACACTGAGGACTTTTACTGTTAGGGCTTAACTCTACCATTAACACCAAATGCTGAGCCCCCCACAAATTATATGGGGTGTTAGGTCGAGTATGGCTGTGTGTGTGTGTGTGTGTGTGTGTGTGTGTGTGTGTGTGTGTGTGTGTGTGTGTGTGTGTGTGTGTGTGTGTGTGTGTGTGTGTGTGTGTGTGTGTGTGTGTGTCTGCGTGCGTGCGTGCGTGCGTTTGTGTGCGTGCCTGTGCGTGCCTGTGTTACTGACATAGGACACATTTAGTGACACATATATTCACGTCATATTATCATTAAAATCTTGTGTTTTGACAGTTATTTGGGGGCCCACTTGCAACATCCTCACGGCCCACCAGAGGGCCCCGGCCCACAGGTTCAGAACCCCTGCTGTAAGTGGTTATAAGAGTTGTTTTCAAGTAGCTCCTCTGCATGGAGGTAAACTTTCCATTCCTATAATTGGTAAATGGTGCATTAGTATAGCGCCTTTATCCAAGGCGCTTTACATACTTTGTGCATTACATTCACCCATTCACACACACATTCATACACCGATGGTGGAGGAAACCATGCAAGAAACCAACCCGCTCACCAGGAGCAACTAGGGGTTCCGAGTCTTGCTCAAGGACTCTTCAACACTAATTCTGTGAGAGCCCGGGATTGAACTGGGAACCTTTTGGGAACCCTCTGTGTTCTAATGCCAGTTTCTCTACCCCTGAGCCACCATATCCCCTACATATAATAACTAATGTCCTATAATATAATGGATGACACATCAGATATAGGCTGCCAGCTGCTAACATGTCCTGTCAAAGGTAATGGCTATGAATAAGATGAAAGACTTAAGTTATAATTATCAAGGTCTTACGTTTATAAAAAGTGCATAATTAAGTAGATCACGCAATGATTGCCTGGAGCTCTGCTTTACCATAGAGTTATCATTCACTTGCTACTGGCAAGGAAGAATGAATCTGATCTCACACGCGTTCACATGCACCTAGGCATAAACACAATGGCATTAATACCCATGCACGCACATACGCACGCACGCACGCGCACACACACACAAATCTTACCCATTGTGCTTGGTACAGAGTCTGGGCTAGCTCAGCTCCTGGCATAACCATCTCCTTTTGTATGGGACAACCAATGTATGCAGAAGGATTTCTGGGAAGCTTTAGTCTTAATAATGTGTGTGTGTGTGTGTGTGTGTGTGTGTGTGTGTGTGTGTGTGTGTGTGTGTGTGTGTGTGTGTGTGTGTGTGTGTGTGTGTGTGTGTGTGTGTCAGTTAGTGCGTTTGTTTGCTCCGTCAGTAAGAATGTGCAAAGTGAAATATATTGACGGTCGAAGGGCACTGTGCCTGAGGGCTTCTGCGGTTCTTGGGAGTGTAATACCTTCTGAAAAACTGGCAAAAGTTTAACTTAATCCCAGCCTGCAGGGCAGAGGGAGGCCTGCCCAACAAAGTAGGCAGCAGTTGAAAGAAAGAAAGAAAGAAAGAAAGAAAGAAAGAAAGAAAGAAAGAAAGAAAAAGAGGCTTTAATTTGAGGCTCTCTGTCTCTGTTTATTGAATAAACAACATAATTGTGGGATCTCACTTAACAACATGCAAGGCAACGTTTTGGCCACTCGCTCAGCCTCACAGTGAATGCCAGGAAGGAACACAGTGAACCTGTTTAAAGTCAGTGGTGAAAAAAGTACTCACATATTTTACTTAAGTAAAAGTATCAATACTGCAATATAGAAATACTCTGTTAGGGTGCCCTCACACCAAAATACCTATGAGAGTGGAATCCGCGTTCTGCCAATGCATTTCAATGAGAGTGAAGCGGTTTCATGCAAGCAAAGGATTTCTGCAAAAAACGCTCCCTTATCATTGAAATGCATTGGCGGAACGCGGATTCCACTCTCATAGTTATTTTGGTGTGAGGGCACCCTAACAAGTAAAAGTCCGGAATTGTAAATGTACTCGAGTAAAAGTATGAAAGTGTTGGCATGAAAATGTACTCAAAGTACCAAAAGTAGAAAATAGCAGACATATGCCATGAATGTTTTGTGGTTGAGGACAGGCAGACTTGAACGGAATATGTTCTTATTTTCCCGATCCCTGAACATCACTTCCTGGTCGGTGGCTCAGTGGTCGTTGTTCACAGCAAGTCCATGTATTGTCGATGTTGTGAGTTCAAATCTGGCTCAGAATGCTTGCTGTGCATGTGCTGTCTGTTTTTGCTGTGGTACTGTAAGGCTGAAAAGAGTCAGCTACTGCTTCCAGTGGAGAGTGACAAGGCCATGCCACAAGTTTCCCAGGCTGCTTGGCTGCATGTCGTGTTGTACACCGAAAATAGCAGATCTACAAGCTCAGTGGATTGGCTATTGGCTATTTCATAGGTGGCGCCAAAGGATGGCATAATGCCCACCCAGATTAGACTTTCTGCCCCCCTATATTCCAGATTGGCCAGCCACCATTATTTTAAGATGTTTTACAGGTGTTATATATGTTTTGTTCTTTGTGATTATAATATAAATATATAAATATACATTTTCAATTGAATTAATAGTCTAATGAAAATGCAATAATAAAAGGTAGCCTACACTGGCGCTGCATCAAGTTGGTTTTGTTTTGATGTCTACTCCTGTATTGTTGTGCATGCAGCACGGGAAATTCAAATCTTTTCAGTGAGAAAACTTGTAATGGATATTACTAGTTTGGCTCAAAACGCAGCAAAAAACGGCTTGCTATACATACTGTAGGGGTGTGTTGAAAAAGTGCCCCCTTTGGAAAATTGAAGGCCCCCCTGCTGATTATTCCCTGGAGCCGACACTGGGCTATTTTATTTTGTATTTTTGTCTGTCCCACACTTGGCTCATTGGCCAAGCTTCGCGGGACGCTATAAATGAAATGAACTCACTTCCTGCTCAACGCTGACTTCACACTGGGTGTGATCTTTTTACTGTGTGAGAATAAGAAGAGTGGATGATTTGCCAATCTGGGAACACATTTAGATTAAAAAAATAATTAAAAAGGAGATGTAAACATGAACTCGGTTTGTCTCCTCCCCTTTCTTAGTCCACTTCCTCCAGGGTGCTTTTGTGTTTGTTACTACTAACAACAACAACGCTACAGCACATGTTTAGAGCAGCGATACCGACAGATTCTGGTGTTGGCAGAATCTGTCTTGATAGAGATTTGAAATGTCAAATTGCAGACAGATGCTCTTTTATGGCGGGTTTGAAGGAGGGTGAGAAGTCACACTTTTTTATGTTTGTTGGTAGGGCATTCCACATTTTGGTGGCATAGCAGTAGAACGAATGTGTCCCTTTTGTGCCAGAGGTGTCAATTGGGTATGCGAATTGACATGGGGAAAACATTCAAATGTATTTCTTAAAATAAATTCACGGTGGGGGCATGGTGGTGCAGCTTCACCTCGCAGCTACTGTAGAAGGTCCTAGGTTTGATTCCCGCCGGGGGACGCTGTGGGCACTGGGGGCGTGTTACCTCCTCCGCGTCATCAGCGCCCACACCCTAGGTGGGGTTGGCGATAGGGCCTTTCTGTGTGGAGTTTGCATGTTCTCCTTGTGTCTCCTGGGGTAGATACCCTCACAAAAACATGCAGTAATCCTTGTCTCTATACTGCCGCCAGCCGGGGCGCCTGATGGAGGGGAAAGGAACTGGTTGGAATAACGTGTTCCTTCCACACGCTACGTCCAAACTGGGGAAATCGGCACTGTCAGGTGACAAGAAGCAACTTGGACTCCTCATGCATAGAAAGAAGCGGCAGAGGGAGAGCAGAGCCCATGGGATTACATAGGCAATTGGCACTGGGTGAAAATGGGTTACAAAATCGTGGGATAAAAAGTATAAGGAGAAAAGAAAATATTCATCATGCCTGTTGCTAAGGTACACCAGTCATGTTGCCATACCTTAGCTTTTGCTGAACTGACGCCACTGGTTTGTGCCAAATCTGGGTTGAGTGAGATCAGAGAAGCTCCCTCTGGTGTTGTTCCTGTGTGTGTCTTTCACATTGTTGAAGTAGTCTGGCAGTTCCATGGGTATCCCTGTTCCCTTGAGTTTCTTGAAGACCAGGCCATTGCAGTGGGACTGAGTTAAGCCCTTTGCACACAGGCGCGTTTATCCGTGCGGATAAAACGGACAATTTCACTTTTTTAAAAGAAAACAATGATTCTCTACGACCTCATGCACACCGGATCCGAATTGGCCGTGCGACGAGTGGCTGCGGCCGTGCGTCTTTTTCTCGATCGAACCCAGTTCGATTCGTGCGTCTTGTCGCATGCGGTAAAAAACTCTTCACTCCTTTTATGACTCCTTTTGGGATCCGCAGCGCCGATTCCGCACAGCATTGCACACCAAATCCAATGCGTTTTATTCATGCAGCAAACGAAAAAAAACGCAAATGTCCTGTGTGCAAAGGGCTTTACTATGGCCCAAGTTGGAGGGGCCTGGAATTATAAAGTTTGTGTATGCGACCTGACGGTCGCTTATCTCCCGATTTAGGGAGTCCTTCTGGTATTTTAGCTATTGAAAAATAGCAGATATACAAGCTCACACTGCATGAGCTTATAGATCTGCTATTTTTGAAAAGTTGTGAAAATGTGTGCAAATCTTTGAATATACCGGTATGTATTTTTTAAGCGAACATTTAATCAAATTTTGCTTCTTGGGGTCCCTGGAACTAAATATTTTGAGATGTGGGTCCGTGGCCAAATACATATCATTTTGGGGGTCCTTCACAAAAAAAAAAGGTTCACTGACATAGAAACATAGGTTTTTTAAAAAAAACTTTGAAATATTCAAAGACTTTTCACGATTTTTCAAAAATAGCAGATCTACAAGCTTGCAGTGCGAAATGAATGAACAGACTCCAACCTGCTTCGTGTCTCCCAAAAAGTGGTCCACCCACTTCACACAGATACAGGAAGTAAACCAGAGATGGCATGTCTTGTTGCGACCGTATAGGTCGCATGTTTATTAGTATGAAAACCTGCAGATCATTTCTGATGGATCCTGTTTGGTTAATATTATTAATATAATATCAATATAGTAGTGTGTACCAATTTGTGTCCAATGATCAAACAGATCATCCTTTAATCATGGTACATTGCCACTCTGTGTTCCAAAACAAACCCTGTTATTCTAACATTGTTATTAACAGTTCTACTGCCAGATGTATTATTTATTTATTGGGGCTGGTGCCAGCAAAAAGCAGTTTACCTTTGCGATGTTATAGACCTTTATCTATTGATAATTTTACTTTAGCCAAACTGGCGGCAGAGGGCAGCCTTAAGCAAAGAATTAATTTGAATTGGGCTGCTTCGCTTGCCATCCATTCAGAGCATAGAAATGCATTTTCTAGATCAGATCCACAGAAAACAGCCAGAAAGTGATTTGGGACTCCATTATTGCTAACGTGCGGTGGATTTTTGAGAGCAGCGTTACGGGAGATGTTTTTACTGTACACGGCGGCGCGACCCCTCATCAGCTTACAGTCATCAGACAAGGTAAAAAGAACGAGACGTATTAGCAACGAGCTGGGTTGAAAATTGGGGCGAACGGGAACGTCCGAAGCAGTAAAAGAGTTAAAACAACTCTTCTACCTTGACACTGGACAAGTGTCTGATATTTCACTGGTAAACCATCTTTAAGTAAATAATCTTTATCCTTATGGGGTGACGGCAGGAGCTGTCAACAACCAGATTACACCATCAGTCAACAACTCTGTTGTATTCTATCCACTGATGAAGGCCATGTCAGCCTGTGACATGACCACTCTGCACGATGACATCATTAAGATATGACCTATTGTCTTGAATCTTGATCATATAAAACACCATGTCAACTGTCTATTAGGGGAGAAGCAATTATGGGTGAACTGCTGACTTGCTGTACTATTGAACTATTCTGTTAATACAATTATTTCAAACAGACTTATTGTTGTGCTGCCTCTTCTTTGACTCTGACTCTGACAGTGGTTGTCTCCACCAGCCGAAGGCAGGGGGAGAGTATGTTTTCGCCCCTGTCCGTGCGTGCGTCCGTCCGTCCGTCCTCCGAGTTTGTGTACAGCTAATCTCCGGCGCCATTAGCCCGGTCGCTGCCAAAATGAGCACACACACTCCCTGGATGCTAGGCCTGGGGCGGTATGGACATTTTGTTACCGCGATTACCGTCTTCCCATTTACCGCCGGTACTGCGGTAATTACCGCACCCCCGTATCTATTAATTAAGGTTCGCCGATAAGCCAAAATATTGCAATCATCTTCCCAAAAGTTGCCTCTCCACAGTGGAGAGGCGACACAGCCTGACTGCCCGAGATATACTTCTCCGTACAGTACAGCGGGTCTGGCTTTCAAAGGAGCAGATCTACAAGCTCACACCACATCGCATCCGCGACGCGTTCTGAGCTTTTAGATCTGCACTGTCGGGTTACCATAGTAACGTAGGCTAGCTACTTGGGCTTTTCAGACACAAACAGCTATGTGAACAAACCAGAAGAGGAAGGGTAGTCAGATCGTGTACAGTGATTCTGTAAACTCACGTCACGTCTCAACTCTCAAATCACAGTGATTGAGTGCTGCTATATACAGGTTTTAGTTACAAGACTTGACAGAAAAGGTTATAAAATCGCCGACGCGCCGCTGGACGGAGCACAACGTGCGACGCGGTGGAGCTGGAGAAAGTAAAATAGTTTCATTTTCGGTTTTGTCCACGCGGCCCGCGCTCCGCCAGTAATCCGTATGAATAAAAAAAGATATGCCACAACACAAGGTATGTATTAACATCCTTGTGTCGAGTGGATTACAGAGAAAGTATATGCTGCATTGCTGCTCCGTCATAGAGTTGTGCTCCGTACTCTACTGCCCTGCGTGCACTGTGTGTGTGTGAGTGACGTATGTGGGCGGCTTCCAACGTGTGGTACACGGCCCAGAGCAGAGCGGCATGGAGCGCATGCGGTCCTCGCTTCTCCCCCGTTTTAAAACTCGCTCGTTCTCAATAAAAATAGCCTATTTTTTTGTCTTTTTTGACCGCGGTAAGGACCCTGACACCGCGGTAGGCGGCGGTATACCGCGATACGGCGGTACGGCGGTTACCGAACCCAGCCCTACTGGATGCCAATTCAGAACCTCTGCCCCACATTTTTCAAATGGCCCTGTTCTAGCGCCACCTTGAGGCCGATGTTTGCAAAACACATTTCTGTACACTACTCCTACTGATTTTGACCAAAAATCATGCAAATCGGTAGACAGTGTCTCTACAGTCATGTGATCGACATGGATCTGTCTGATATTCCATCCTGATTGGCTGATATTGGCTTTCAAAGTTTGTAAGATGGTCCATTTTGGACAAAATGCCTCAAATCACAAATGCAGAGTGCAATTAACATGAAATCGCACACACACGTTCCCACTAGGCCGAGGAATAAATGCCACTTCAAATTTTTGAAATCAGCCTCATGGTGGCGCTATAACAGGCCGATTTGTGGTTTTACCTATAACTCCTCCGATCAGTTTCAAACTTTGTAAGCGCACTCCCTGGATGCCAATTCAGAACCTCTGCCCCACATTTTTCAAATGGCCCTGTTTTTGCGCCACCATGAGGCCGATGTTTACAAAACACATTTCTGTACACTACTCCTACAGATTTTGTCCAAAAATCACGCAAATCGGTAGACAGTGTCTCTACAGTCATGTGATCGACACAGATCTGTCTGATTGTCCATATTCCATCCTGATTGGCTGATATTGGCTTTCAAAGTTTGTAAGATTGGTCCATTTTGGACAAAATGCCTCAAATCACAAATGCAGAGTGCAATTAACATGAAATCGCGCGCACACACGTTCCCACTAGGCCGAGGAAGAAATGCCACTTAAAATTTTTGAAATCAGGCTCATGGTGGCACTATAACTATTCGTGGTTTTACCTATAACTCCACCGATCAGTTTCAAACTTTGTAAGCGCACTCCTTATAGGCCAAGGAAAAACCCTTTCCTTGGATTTTTCACATCAGCCTTTTATAGCGCCACCAGGAGGCCAACTTAATTTTGGATATTACTCCTTCAGTTTTTACCCAAAATTAACACAAATCAGTACACAGTATCTCTACAGTCATATGATCAAGACGGATCTGTCCCGTATTAAATATTCAATCCTGAATGGCTAAGATTGGCCTCCAAACTTTGCAGGATTGATCCGTTTTGAACAAAATGCCTCAAATCAAACACAGCGTGCAATTGTAATGAAATTGTGCATGCACAATCGCAAAAGGCCAAGGAAGAAATTACACTACAAAATGTTCAAATCAGCCTCATGGTGGCGCCATGAAAGGTCTAAGATTGGTGAAGAACACATGCCACCCTTTTTACATTGGCCTATTATAGCACCACCAGGACGCGTGGCTGAGACCTGTGCTCGGAAGAGCACTTCTTCTAGTTTTACTCTGTGGGTGGAAGTTGAGTCTTCTGGAAATGGATTACTTTCTAACGGAATTAATATACCTAACAATGTCCATCTGTCACATGTCACGCTGAGGTGTGACGCCTCATTAAAAGTTAATGAGGTGTCACATGTCAACGTGACCTGATGTTTTGAGATTTTAGCTTCTTACAATCCTGAGTGTTCACGCTTTTTTAAAGGTTAAAATATTACATCTGGTTACATCTTAACTCATAGGAGGTACAGTACAGTAAACTATATTAATCTGTAGCTACTGTACAAAGCTACCGCGGTGACGAAAAACACTCAATTTCCCAAAATGCAGCGTGAGATCACGTGACCGGGAAGTCTGTCTCCCTCATTCACATCAGTGTAACGCTGCTGCACAAATGTGCATTTTTATCCATAATCTAACTTTTAAATCACCTTCATGTTTAATACGCGGCCTTCTCTACCGGCCGTTACAAAAGCACTGATGCCCGCGATTGTTAGAAAACTGTCCTGACTGAAAGAAAATACTATCGTGAAAATAAACAGGACATACTTGGATTACATTTCCTTGGATTACTTTTTTGCCAGGACTTCAAAAGAAGGTAAAATGGCAGGTTGCCATGGGTACCTGCCGATTAAATGTTGAATAATCCTGGGCACCCTATGTGTTAAGAGTTACAAATGGATACATTGACACCGAGTACTGTGTACTTCCTGCCTGGTAGTCTGTCTCTCCAAAACAAGAATAATATGCATGGGGGTCAACAGTCTTCGCGCGCCTCTCATTGTCTTGACAGCGTTCTGCTAGTGCACCACTCGCCCCAACACAAGCATGCATGCACGGAAAAGTATTTCCATCATCGCACTAGCAACTGCGATGAGTCGCTAATAACCACCAGTTGTCTAATGTAAACACGCAGCTGAAAGTCTATAATCAGCTATACGTCAAAACAGGGTTATAAGCTTTGTGATGCTAATTGAACATATGGGGCAGAGAGACTATAGCGGAGCTGGGAGCGAGGAGGAGAAACAAGCCACAAACGAGCTGGTCGGAAAGCAGAGCTGGCTGTGTCTTGGAGAAGTGTGGGCCCTGCACGTCATCACCAGGACCAATCTGCAGACATTAATTTACCCCAATCTGTCAGGGAAAGAGAGCAGGGGAGGAGAGGAGAATAGAGGCGAGGAGAATAGAGGAGAGGAGAAGGGAGGGGAGGGGAGGGAAGCAGTGATGTAAAGTAACTAAGTTGATTTCACTAAGTACTGTACTTAAGTCCACTTTTCCAATACTTTTACCTCTACTCCACCACATCTCTGACCCACATTTTGTACTTTGACTCCACTATAATTACCGTATTTGAAAACTTTATTTACTAGTTAATACTTTGTGGATATAAATTATAATATTATAAAACATAGATGAACCACTTTAGCCCTATTTTATACCTATAGGCTATTTGAAAATAGACGATCTTTGTTGTGAGCTTGTACTGTACATCTGTTGTTTCAAACTTTTTGTACTTTTACTTTTTGTACTTTAAGTATGCCAACACTTTCATACTTTGTCTTTTACTCAAGTACATTTTGAATTCCAGACTTGTAACAGAGTATTTCTACATTGCAGTATTGATACTTTTACTTAATTTGAGCACTTTTTCCCCAACTGGAGGGAAGGGAAGGGCAACAGAGGAGAGGAGAGGAGAGGAGAGGAGAGGAGAGGAGAAATAAGGCTAAACGAGCCTCCTGGGTATATTGGCGACTACAGACCACTGGTGCAAGAGCTGGTTCGCTGCCGTCGTCCACCCCCAGTCCCCCCGTCTCTTTTCTCTCTCTCCTTGCTCGATCGCTCTCTCCCCACACAACACACTCATCTCCACAACCACAACTCTCCACAGTTCGAGTTTCCCTGAACAACAGGAGTGCCTCGTGCTCATCATAGCTGCATTGAGAGACAGGGTATTATTAGGACCCTCAGCCCTGCATTAGAGACCTTGCTGGAGGGGAAACAGAACATGGAACCATCTCAGTCATTTTTAGCTCCTTTGTCCTTCATCCCGTGCTGATTCGCTGATTCGCATTCTTCAACCTAAATCCTAAAGCGTATGCCCTGATGATCATCATCGGGCATACACTTCTGCAATCCACATAGAAATACACAGAAGATAATAGCGTATGGGATTTAGATTTTAAAACACATTCTATTTCCCTTTAATATTTTATATTTATGCTTCTTTCTGGGATACTTTCGTTGGCCTAACAAACCAATATGCAGGGTGCCCCCGCACCATAATTCTGTCAACTACCGTTGCATTTCTGTATCCAGTATATATCGTAATATTCTATTTTACCAACGGCCCTGGATACTTTGACATATGATGATGATGATGATGATGATGATGACTCTAAATTACCCAACAACACCAAGGAGAGCCGGTGGGGAGCCAGCAAAGTTTCCCGTCCTTGCATTAGCTCTCCTATAGTGCTTGGTCAGGGCATCTGGGGCAGTCGAGCGTGAACACATTAAACTCCCCTGGTGAAAGTCCTCTGGAGTCAATGTGTATGGGAGGACCGGAGGAGGCATGGGCTTTTCTACGCCCTCCCCACACCAGCAGTGGATGTTGGCAGTAACAGCCAGGAACCACAGTACACATGGGGAATTGACAACAACTAAATTGGGGAAAGCGGGGCCAACACATGACTGATTTGACCATTGGGAGGTAGATTCTTCCGGAGTATAGGGTCCCATAACTCACCCTTTGACTTCCATCTTGGAGGTTGGGGAAGCTGCTGTATAAAGGTCTTAGGCTCTGAGGTTTAGAAGTTGGGCAATGAACTTAGGTACTTGCAATGCCATGCAATGCCTTGGATTTGATAAGACGTGTGATGTGTTATTACCTTTAACAGGGGTCTTCAACAGGGGGTCCGGGACCCCTAGGGGATCCTCAGAGTTACTACAGGGGGTCCTCCAAATCTTTGTGTGACTTTTTTTCTGCTTTTTTATATTAACCACTTGAACCCTAGTGTCCATATTCTGATAACTTTAGCCGAAAATAGCAGATCTACAAGCTCGGCTATTCTCGGCAAAGAGGTTTGGTGTAGACTAGAGGGTAAAAAGAGCAGACTAAGTACAGAGTGAAAGGTCAAGTTCATTAAGTATTGACGGTTCAAGTGGTTAAATATCTGAAAACACAAATTGACATGAATGCAAATTACATTGATGATTGTGCTGTCAAACTATGAAACTATATGGAATCTATGAAAAGGTTGTGGGGGTCCCTGCTTCATCTCTCTCTCTCAACTAAGGGGTCCTTGGCATGAAAACATTGAAGACCCCTGACCTATAAGATCTTGATGACAAATATTACTCATCCAATTGTCACGACATGCTTGGCACAAGCGTCATGCGTAAGGTTTTACTTGTGGCGTGTTGCATAGTCTTTCGGTACATACTTACAGTGAAAAGGGGTCTTTTATTCCTGATGAATGGCATGGGGTTGTGCTGTGCTGACCTTGTGGTTGGGGTAATGACATGTTGCTCGGCACAGCGGCGCCAGACAGTTCAATAGGCCCACGCCACAGTTATTATTTGAGGACGAAGCTGTTTTGTCAAAAATGTTTAACACTCGAGTAATAAGACTTTACAGCAAA
This sequence comes from Nannobrachium achirus, assembly GCF_963921795.1. Taxonomy (NCBI): domain Eukaryota; kingdom Metazoa; phylum Chordata; class Actinopteri; order Myctophiformes; family Myctophidae; genus Nannobrachium; species Nannobrachium achirus. Next base: position 47,108,585 of record NC_137816.1, read on the forward strand.
GAGTCAAAACAATTGGTGCTGGGCCCAGAGTCTGTACTTCTTTTTCTAAGCGGTATGAATTTTGGTGGAATTCAATGCGGCCAATCTGATCGTAACATGACACAGTACATTTTTCGAAAGCATTTACTCAGATACAGTGGAGAGAGACAGGGAGGAGAGGATAGAGAGAGCCGGCGGCTGGTGGTTTGCTTCCCAGGTTTTTGGAGCCACATTATAACACAGGATGTCACGTTTTTGTGGACAGTGCATTTACCGGCTGAGCTACCATGGCAAGCCACACACCCGTACAATTTAGGAATTCCTTTTTCTTCATATTCCTCTTAGCTCTATGCATGTGAATGTGCATGTCAAAAGTCAGAGAGACAGGAGTTGCTTGAGTGAATATAGGGCTTGCTCAAGGGAACTTTGGTAACATGGTGCGCAAATGCATATCCAGCCGCCTATTTCCTACACAAATGAAAGTCATTGGATGTGTCTGCATGTCATTGGAACCCTTCCCCTGTAGCCAATATGTTTGTTCACGCTGGATTCAGTTGTACAATTATCACCCAGGGACTGTTTTGTCCAGGCTCCTCAGGGACAAGAGATGAAGCATGAAATGGATTCTGTGGACAGTGGCCGGGACAGCTATATATTTGCACTGTACTCAACACAATGGACACAGCTCCTGCCAGTATATAGACAAACAGTTACACTTTCTTTTTGTAATTACTTTTGCTAGCACAAACTCAGACTGGTTTTGTTTTCAGGACCTGAATGCCATTAAGGTATGTTGTGCATTCGAACAATGTTGGAGAGCAGGGAGAAGGAGATTGTAATAGCATTGAGATGTCACACAGAGAGAAAAGTAATCCTTTGTCTCTGGAACGATGGCAAGAATTGATTTTACTGGAGGCCGCCTTGTCAGTATTGATCGAGATGTTTTTCTTTTCCTTTTTTTTGCTAAAAAATAAATAAGAATACAAGAAAAGGCGAGGAGATTCTCAATCACTATACTTCATAAGCATTAAGCAGGCTTCTTTGGGTTTTTACCCTTGAGTAGATACGTTACAAGGTTACTGAGAAGTACTGTTGTGTACAGTGGAAAAAAAGAAAGGATATATATACATATACAGTGTCGAAAAGAATTGGCAACGCTCCTAAGCATAGGCGATTCTAGCCTCTTCCAGCGGGGGGTGCACGACCTCTATTACCTCATGCACGCGCGCGCAGCGTTGCGGATATTAGCGGTTTTGTAATGTTGTTTTAGCGGATTTCTGCAGTTAATTTTGTACCCAAATGTAACACAATATAAACAAAAAAAGTGTAAAACAGGTGCTTCTTTTTCTAGACACCATGAGCATGTCTAGTATAGGATTTATTTACTTATTTTGCAGACAGAGGCAGCAAAGCCAAACATCAAGTTAATCATCATTCATCAAGCAATCAAGCAGTCATTTACAGTGTCAAATAAGCATTTCACAAAAACAAATAGTAGACACATCCTTATTACACAATGAACTGCAGCCTCCGGGTTTTGACACTTGCAAACCTTTCAATTATTTTCTGCACTTTAATTTCGTGTATTTTCTCAATCTGTAAAATGCCTATATCTGACACTCTTTTATCAGTCATGGTTGTCCGTAAATACGTTTTTAGTTGTCTCAAAGTAGAGAAACTGCGCTCAGCTGAAGCACTCGTAACTGGTATGGTGAGGTACAGTGTGTAGACGTGTTTTAATGTACCAAATGAATCAGAATTATGCATTCCCTTCTCTTGAAAAAAAGCAAGTTTCTTTTCAAACAGTGTCGTGTCCTCCATTTCTTTTTTTTTGCGCACATTCTCTTCCCTGTACATGGAAGTCATTACAGAGATTTCAGCTTTCAGAACATCTGCATCAAGAGTGTATGTTTGACATACGTCTGTCACACTTTTTTCTGAAGGGCTATCTGAGGTTACAACATCAGCAAGACACTGGAGGATATGAAAATCGTTTTCAGAAAAGCGCCCCTCAAGCTGTTGTATGAGTGTGTCCAGTGTTCTATACAGAATATCACATCGGTAATAATCCGCTGCTGTGTTCGGTTCTACACGGCGGCAGAACCATTTTGGGCTTAATATAATAGGGTTTATAAAAGCATGATCTGACTGTCTTAGTCTTACCTTGGGCTGGTCAGGAGGAAATGGTTCAGTCACGCACAGTGAGACAAGAGTCCTGGCTGATAGAGCCTGAGGTCTGTGTTTTGTAGAGGAAAGTCAGGTACAAAATGATCCTCTCCATGTGATGTTTCAGGGCAAGCAGCTATATTATAATATCTACCGGTAGTCACGTCCATAGTAGTGAAGAGCTCGAACTCCATGCTTTATTTTTAACAGATGTTGTTTTCAATTTCAATACTGGCGCGTGGATATGACATCACATCAGGAGGGGAGGGGGGGGCTGCCTGGAGCTGCCAGCCTCTATCACTACCACTAGGGGGTGTTGTTGTATTCGGTCTGAGTGGATGTAAAGTTACATTACAAAAAAATAAAAAATAAAAATGGCCGCCTGGCGGCCAGGGGTTGCACGTGCACCCTAGGACACCCCTTAACTCATTGAGTGCCTATCCCGAATTAGTTCGGGATATATGATCGTATCACAGGGTGCCTATCCCGAACAAGTTCGGGATATAAAAAAAAAAAAAAAAAAAATTTTTTTTTTTGAAAAAAATTTTTTTGAATTTTTTTTTTTTTTTTTTTTGGACCCCATCAAATCTGGTGAACATGCATGTTCCACCCCCATACAACCCCATCTAACATACATGGCAGCCATGTTTGTTTACATAACATGTAAAACATAATGGCGATTATCTCAAGAATGCCTGAACGGATTTCCAATCGGATTTTTTTGTTTGAAAGCTGTGAACAAACTGCACAAATCCACTCCAATGCAATCCAGGATTGCATTGGATTTTTCAGAGCTCATTCTTCTCTGTTTTTTTCCCATGCATGAGGTGTGCAAGGTTTAATCATGGCTAAGTTGACTAAAATAAGGCTTCTAAAATGCTTGGTAGCCAATAGCTAACTTCAAGCTAACTTCATCCTCTTCCTGTACATGCAGTCATGCACAAAGGAAAGTGTTCAGGCAAGTCATGGCTGCAGGGCTTCTGCATATACCAGCATATCTCTATGGGATTTTCTCTGGCCACTGGGCGCCCTCTAGTGGTGAAAGGGGTGGCACTAAATGAGTTAAAATCGCCTATGCTCCTAAGTGTCACATCACAACACAAATAGCAATACTTGAAGCACAACTAATCAATGCAGTGCCAAACAAAAAGTGTCCAAACAGTCAATGTTAGTCAGTGCTACACAAGTATTTCACCGCCATGTCAAACACAAGCAATGCTACTCAATCCTACCAACACAACCCAATAGTGCAGAGCCAAAACAAAATGGAGGTGATTTATACTTCAGACTTTTGAAGGTTTGCTATTGCATTCTGTGTAATAAGGTTATATTACTATGTCTGTTATAATACAGCATACAATAGCACCACAGAATACCTGGCCACTGTTATCTTAGGAATCTTGCTCAGGTCATTTTCCGACAGCCTACTCCTTCTGTCAGGACGAGGCGCTGGAGGTTCACGGAGTCCGTTTGCGCAACAGGTGCTGCAAATCACTCAGCGGGAAGGCACACACCTTCCCCCAAAGCTGCGTATACACTACACCCCACTCGCCCCGCTCACCCCCACCACCACCAAACACAGGTGGAAGGCTCTTTTTACGGAGCCCTTGTACAAATGCTAAATGTAAATACCTGCTCCATTCTCGCCAGGAGGGAGAGATAAAAGGCAGTTTTGCAGGGGGTTTTGGGATTTCGCGGTAGCCTATTGACACAGCTGTGTGCCCCACCCTTTGCCCATATCGCCCCAAAGAAAAGAAGTTTGCGTGGGACATAATAATCTGTTATTTTGCAGGTTTAAAAGGGAGGGCCGAGGGCCTGGAAGACATTCTCAGGGCCCCTTGTGCATAAAACAGCCTATACATCCTTTAGAACCACACTAGAGCCTCTGTGGCTATTGTGTGGATTATTGAAGAATCAACCTGGATAGAAAAGGAGGAGGAGAATTTGTGTGCGTGGCTTATCCATGTACACATGTACGGTACCTATCAGCGCGTCTGTGTGTGTGTGTGTGTGTGTGTGTGTGTGTGTGTGTGTGTGTGTGTGTGTGTGTGCGTGTGTGTGCGTGCGTGCGTGCGTGCGTGCGTGCGTGCGTGTGTGCGTGCATGCGTGCGTGCGTGCGTGTGAATGTACACTGCAGCTCTCCCCAGCTGTTTGGAGGGAAAGATGCGACACAATTACAAGTTCCATTCTGAGGAGAACAAAGCAGGTCACCCGGCCGTTAAAAAAGCCAACTATTTATAGGGACTTTGTGTGCACTTACCGAGGCCCAGCGGCTTTGTCAGTTTGTTTGTTTGTTCGTGATGATGGGACATGTGTCTGGGATTATAGAATCATGCCATAATTCAAAACTGAAAAACACATTTTCTAACTCTGGAACTCAACAAAGTGTATTTTTGACCATTCTGGCCTAGTAAAGTGCTTTTATATAACGGTTGTAGGTCTATTCACCCATTCACACCGATGGCGGAGGAAACCATGCAAGGCACCAACCTGCTCTAAATTTGAAAATGTGCGAAAGAAACACCGTCAGGGGTGTCGCACCAAATTCTGGGCCCTTCACTGCGGGCCCCCCATGAATGTTCTTCATAGGGGGAGGGGGTTTAATTTTGACTGGGAACGCATTATTACGTATTATTTTGTGCTTTAACTATTGAAAAATAGCAGATATACAAGCTCGCAGTGCAGCACTGCTATTTTTGAAAAATCTTGAAAAAGTCTTTGAATATTTCAAATCCTTCTACGGTTTTTTGAAAAAAGAAATATGTTTCTATGTCAGTGGTGCTCAAACTTTGATGTGAAAGAGCCCCAAATGATATGTTTTTGGCCACGGGTCGGACCCCCATCTCAAAATATTTAGTTCCAAGGACCCCCCAGAAGTAAAATTTGAGTTACAAATGTTTAAAATAAAAATATATACGGTATTCAACGACTTGCAAACAAATCTAGAAGATCTACAAGCTCGCAGCGTGGCAATCGCTTTGAGCTTATATATCTGCTATTTTTCAATAGCTAAAGTATAAAATAATTAAGGCCCCTCCACCTTGAGCCCTAGTAACTCACCCCCCCCCCCCCCCCCCCCCCCCCCCCCCTCCCTTGTGACGCCCCTGAACACCGTAAAAAGAGTGTTGCAGCTGTGAACAAGGAAAACTAAATGACATAATTGTTATGGAGTTTTAAATTCTTTTCAGCCTATCAAGTTTTTATGCAAGTGTTCCCAAGACACAAGTGTTCCATCACAAACAAACAACAGACAATGGGCCTCCGTAAGTGCGCCTCAGAATGTAGCTAATTGTGTCGCATCTTTCCAGGGAATAGCACTTCTCCTCCAAACAGCTGGAGAGCGGCAGTGCGCACGAGGAGTATGGACACACACACACACACACACACACACACACAAGCACGCATGCACGCACGAACGCACGCACACACTCACACACACACACACACACACACACACACACACACACACACACACACACACACACACACACACACACACACACACACACACACACACACACACACAATTTTGAATTATGGCATGATTCTACTCCCATACATTTGGATGAGGGAAATTGTTACATAATTACAGCCTGTTACGCGTCTGACCTATCATTTTCCAGAGATGTGAAAGGGCACATTTCAGAAGGCTATAGACGACAGCCAGAGAATTTTGATTGAAGGTAAAAAAGATATATGCAGTTATGCGTGTGTGTATAAAGGCTTAATGTTTTAGTAGAGCAAACATCAATCTGTGTGACTGGAAGGATAAACACTCACATAAACACACACTACATGCACAAGGCCTTGCACACATGCAGGGATGCTCTGACTCCTATGTAAGATTATTGATTTCCAAATGCATAGAAATGCTAAAGGGCAAAGGGACCCTGATCTGCTCTGTTCGATTCCACAAGCAGTTACAGAAGAAAGACGGTAGTTTAGCTTTAGAGATGAAGCCAAACCATACAGCAAATTATATTTATTGACATCTTGCAGTCTCAGACATGCACATTTGCAGCATCACTGTCACCATGAAATTACATATATTTTCTTTCCAATAAAATCTAATATCCTTAATATCCCTGTTTATCCTCAAATTATTCCTCCTATGACATGTTGGGTTGCGCTTGCTATTGTTCATCACAAGCCTAAAATCTCTTAAAAACATGTAAGCATGTAATTTATCAATAAATTGATAGAAGATACAACAGTGAATGTCTGTATCAGGCTTTCGGTTTATGTAGTATAAGGCACAATTGCCTCCATCGATCTTGTACACACAATTCAGCACACAATTCATGGACACAATTCACAACAACGATCCATGAGACTACCCTACCATACATTATTCAACTGGCAGAAGCATATACAAAGACAGAGGTGTCATTGTTTACTACAATAATCCCATGTCAAGGCTGCGGTGCCGTCAAGATGTTTCCATGAACATGTTTCACTGGACAATACATCTCAAAGCAAAGAATTACTACCATGCTGATGTGCTAGTCGGACGCAAGCTGGATACGACAGCTTCATGAACAACAAGGATCAGATTGAAGTCCACATGTTCAACACAGTGTCTCTACGATGGATTAATCTGACCCCAGTAACAACTGGAAGAGGACAAAGTCTCCTTGAGGTTCCCTCCGGGCGCTGTCGCCACACAGCTGTACTGGTAGAAGATATTGTCTACATCTGGGGGGGATTTCCCCTCATCTGCTTTATTCATTTGATGTTGACAACCACAGATGGTCCAAGCCCAATGTTTCTGGTACAATTCTAGCTCTGGTCCATCGCGTCACCTCCAGTGACGCTCTGACAGACCCGTCGGCAAATGAATAGACCGCGTTTTCTCAGCCCCTACCAGCGCTCAACTTGAGTCAAAATAAACAAAACTACTTCACTACTCACCAAACCAAAGGTAGTTTTGCGTTGTTGAAAGTCTATTCGCCGCGGTGGTGAATCCCTCAGCACCCCACCTACTCTGTAAAATACATTATTTTTGTCATAAAAAAACGCACCAACCTCGAGCATACAATGGTTCACAAGTCGGAAATAAGCGGTGGTCGAGTTGTATGCACTTTATTTCATGCCAAAAATAGTGTATTTTGCAGATTGGGTGGGGTGCTGAGGGGCTCACCACCGTGGAGAATAGACTTTCAACAACGCAAAACTACCTTTGGTTTGGTGAGTAGTGAAGTAGTTTTGTTTATTTTGACTGAAGTTGAGCGCTCGTAGGGGCTGAGAAAACGCGGTCTATTCATTTGCTGACGGGTCTGTCAGAGCGTCACTGGAGGTGACGCGATGGACCTGAGCTAGTACAATTCCAAAGGCGAGGGGAAGCCACTCAGCCTGTGTCTTGAGGAAGGTCATGTATGTCCATGGAGGATTCACCGAGCTGACTGGACGCACTAATGACATGTACAAGTTAGACACCACCACAATGGTCTGGTGTTTCATTGACACCAGAGGCACTCCACCACCTCCTTCATCCAGTCATTCTGCAACTATCATCGGGACAAAGATGTTTGTATTTGGAGGCAGCGGGAGCCAGGAGGTCGTCTACAACAGGGGTTTTCAAAGTGGGTGACGGGGCACCCTGGGGTGCCGTGACGGCAGTCCAGGGGTGCCGCGAGATAATTTGATAATATTTGGAATTTATTTGGACACTTGAAAATATATTTAGTATCATTTTAAACTTGAAGTACAAAGTTATTTTCAGTCAGTTCTAACCAAAATGGCTATTATCTCAATGTTTTCCTCGCAACACAAAACTAGTGAAAACAGCCGATCTACAAGCACACAACGCCTCGCGATGCGAGGCGTTGTGTGCTTGTAGATCGGCTGTTTTCACTAGTACATTTTATAGATGATAAATACAAAACGGTTTTGGACATAACGACGATATGCTATAAGTATAAGGTGCTGGGAGTGTAAATTATAATGTAGGGGTGCCTCGGATGAAAAAAATATTTATGGGGTGCCCTGAGACAAAAAGGTTTGGGAACCCCTGGTCTACAACAACATCACAGTGTTTGACACAGAGGCCAACCTATGGGGTTATCTTTGTGCCATAATTAATTCGTATTCGTACTTTTCCTTTTTTTTACTCGTAAACATTTTCACCAAAAAAATTACACGTAAACAAATTAATTTGAAAAAAATATCCGTAAAAAAAAAAAAAAGTATGAATGTTTTTTTGGAAGCTGCAGTGATTATTATGCCAAAACTAAAAAAAACAAGCCAAAATACGAATATTTTCTTACTGTTTTACGAGTTGTTTTTTTGGTTACTTCATCACGAATGCTTTCATCATCTGCACGACTACGAATCTCAGTCAGCAGTTAGGAAACTGCCAAAAATCACATGATAGGCAGAGAGCCAATGATGTGAGGCCTGTCCCACTAGCCAATCAAAAGGCTCCGGAGTTGGCATGGCAACCAGCTGTTGCCATGTCTTCTAAAAGTGAGTACTCTGGGCTTTCTTATCCATAATTTTAGCTAATTCCATCACCAGTCCCTATGGAAGTCTAAATGCTCAAAAAATAATACATAAATACTACAATGAAATGAAATAAAATAAATAACAAAATGATATAAATAAAAAATACATAGTTCTATAGATCTAGGGAGTCATCCATATGTTTTCAGATCTATATGCCCATCCCCATGTTCTATTAATAGATCTATGGAGTCATCATATGTTTTATTGTACTTATTTTAAATAAAGGGGCCTCGGCATCGGCCGAGGGACCCCCCGGGGACCCCCTGGAGCTCTGGGGACTCCCGCGGACCCCCTGGCGCCGCCACTAAGGGGCTCCGAAGGGGCCCAAAAATAGGAGCGGCACTTTCATGGGAAATTCGGGACTTTGACCGTGCGGACCCCCTCCATGGGTGACAGGACCGGGGCAAACGTGACAGCGCGGCCTGGTGGCGGCCCCCCGGTACTGCAGCGCACATAAAAACCCATAACTCGGGCTAGGAGTGACCGTTCGAGACGGGACCGGTACCCACACGTCTGGCTCGAGGCCCCGGAGCCGGCCGTGGCGGAGCGACACCTGGTGGCTGAACGCCGGTACTGCAGGTGGGTAAAAAAGGCCGTAACTCTGCCACCGGGAGAGACGGGACCGGCTGCAGGGGGGTCCCCCGAGGGGTACCCCACCCCGGACGGACGGACGGACGGACGGACGGACCAAAAAGGAAGTGCCCTTCGCCAAACAGGAAGTGCCTCTTTATCTCATGAACCGTTTGTCGTACAGACGCGTGGGTTGCGTCATATGACTTGATTAAGAGTCCTTGACCTTAATTGGTGCAACAGGAAGTGCCCTTCGCCAAACAGGAAGTGCCTCTATATCTCATGAACCGTTTGTCGTACAGACGCGTGTGTTGCGTCATATGACTTGATTAGGAGTCCTTGACCTTAATTGGTGCAACAGGAAGTGCCCTTCGCCAAACAGGAAGTGCCTCTATATCTCATGAACCGTTTGTCGCACAGACGCGTGGGTGGCCTCATATTACTTGATTAGGAGTCCTTGACCTTAATTGGTGCAACAGGAAGTGCCCTTCGCCAAACAGGAAGTGCCTCTATATCTCATGAACCGTTTGTCGTACAGACGCGTGGGTGGCCTCATATCACTTGATTAGGAGTCCTTGACCTTAATTGGTGCAACAGGAAGTGCCCTTCGCCAAACAGGAAGTGCCTCTATATCTCATGAACCGTTTGTCGTACAGACGCGTGGGTGGCATCATATCACATGATTAAGAGTCCTTGACCTTAATTGGTGCAACAGGAAGTGCCCTTCGCCAAACAGGAAGTGCCTCTATATCTCCTGCACCTTTTGTCATACAGATGCGTGGGTGGCGTCATATCACATGATTAAGAGTCCTTAACCTTAATTGGTGCTTCCTTCGCCAAACAGGAAGTACCCTTGCCAAACAGGAAGTGCCTCTATATCTCATGAACGGTTTGTCATACAGACGCGGGGGTTGTGTCATAAGACTTGATTAAGAGTCCTTAACCATAATTAGTGCTTCCTTCACCAAACAGGAAGTGCCCTTTGCCAAACAGGAAGTACCTCTATATCTCATGAACCGTTTGTTGTACACTTGTGGGTGGTGTCATACGACTTGATTAAGAGTCCTTCAGCAGTGATGACCGGGCCCTCGCAGCTCTACCCACGTCACAAGGGGCAGCAGCCAATCAGAAGAGGATGCAGGGCTAGTTAAACCAATTAAGCTGAAGGACTCTTAACCAAGTCATATGACACCACCCACACGTGTATGACAAACGGTTCATGAGATATAGAGGTACTTCCTGTTTTGCAAAGGGCACTTCCTGTGTGGCGAAGGAAGCACCAATTAAGGTTAAGGACTCTTAATCAAGTCTTATGACACAACCCACGAATCTGCACGACAAACGGTTCATGAGATATAGAGGCACTTCCTGTTTGGCGAGGGTACTTCCTGTTTGGCGAAGGAAGCACCAATTAAGGTTAATAAGGACTCTTAATCATGTGATATGACGCCACCCACGCGTCTGTACGACAAACGGGTTGATGATATATAGGGGCACTTCCTGTTTGGCGAAGGAAGCACCAATTAAGGTTAAGGACTCTTAATCATGTGATATGACGCCACCCACGCGTCTGTACGACAAACGGGTTGATGATATATAGGGGCACTTCCTGTTTGGCGAAGGGCACTTCCTGTTGCACCAATTAAGGTCAAGGACTCTTAATCATGTGATATGACGCCACCCACGCGTCTGTACGACAAACGGTTCATGAGATATAGAGGCACTTCCTGTTTGGCGAAGGGCACTTCCTTTTTGGTCCGTCCGTCCGTCCGTCCGTCCGTCCGTCCGGGGTGGGGTACCCCTTGGGGGACCCCCCTGCAGCCGGCCCCGTCTCTCCCGGTGGCAGAGTTACGGCCTTTTTTACCCGCCTGCAGTACCGGCGTTCAGCCACCAGGTGGCGCTCCGCCACGGCCGGCTCCGGGGCCCCGAGCCGGACGTGTGGGTACCGGTCCCGTCTCGAACGGTCACTCCTAGCCCGAGTTATGGGTTTTTATGTGCGCTGCAGTACCGGGGGGCCGCCACCAGGCCGCGCTGTCACGTTTGCCCCGGTCCCGTCACCCATGGAGGGGGTCCGCCCGGTCAAAGTCCCGAATTTCCAATGAAAGTGCCGCTCCTATTTTTGGGCCCCTTCGGAGCCCCTTAGCGGCGGCGCCAGGGGGTCCGCGGGGGTCCCCGGAGCTCCAGGGGGTCCCCGGGGGGTCCCTCGGCCGATGCCGAGGCCCCTTTATTTAAAATAAGTACAATAAAACATATGATGACTCCATAGATCTATTAATAGAACATGGGGATGGGCATATAGATCTGAAAACATATGGATGACTCCCTAGATCTATAGAACTATGTATTTTTTATTTATATCATTTTGTTATTTATTTTATTTCATTTCATTGTAGTATTTATGTATTATTTTTTGAGCATTTAGACTTCCATAGGGACTGGTGATGGAATTAGCTAAAATTATGGATAAGAAAGCCCAGAGTACTCACTTTTAGAAGACATGGCAACAGCTGGTTGCCATGCCAACTCCGGAGCCTTTTGATTGGCTAGTGGGACAGGCCTCACATCATTGGCTCTCTGCCTATCATGTGATTTTTGGCAGTTTCCTAACTGCTGACTGAGATTCGTAGTCGTGCAGATGATGAAAGCATTCGTGATGAAGTAACCAAAAAAACAACTCGTAAAACAGTAAGAAAATATTCGTATTTTGGCTTGTTTTTTTAGTTTTGGCATAATAATCACTGCAGCTTCCAAAAAAACATTCATACTTTTTTTTTTTTTACGGATATTTTTTTCAAATTAATTTGTTTACGTGTAATTTTTTTTGGTGAAAATGTTTACGAGTAAAAAAAAGGAAAAGTACGAATACGAATTAATTATGGCACAAAGATAACCCCATACCAACCGCTGGCTGAGCACACCTTCCGCACATCCTCTCCCAGAACAACGTTGCGGTCATTCAGCCTTTGTCTACGATGGAGTGCTGTACATATTTGGTGGCAGGAAAGCAATCCAGTGCTTCAATGATCTGTGGAAATTCAATCCAAAGACCTTCTCATGGAGGAAGGTTGAGCCCAAAGTACCGTGTGGGATGGCTTGGATGGGTTGTTGCATGGTGGGTGAACGGGTCATCCTCTTTGGAGGATGGAACTCAGACCTGCATATCTTAGATTTAAGTCCTAATTTGATGTTATGCAAGATGGCAGTTATTCAGTTATTCAGAACAGTCAGAACTCACACATGACATCAGGTGGGAACTGGCTGTCATGACTGCCAACAATAACTGAAAACATAAAATAGCTCTATAAAAAGAGAAACTAACTGTGATCCCACTATAAACCAGTAAGACTCCCTAATCGGGAGATAAATGACCGTCATGTCGCATACACAAACTTTAGAAGGCAGTCGTAGCCAATCAGAAGGGAATATATGACATGACTTTAGATATACTTTGTACCGCTTTGCGTGATTGTAGGGCAAAATCTGTAGCAGCAGTGTACAAAAATGTGTTTTGCAAGAATCTGCCTCATGGTGGCGCTAGAAGAGGGCCATGTGAGAAATGAAGGAGGTTGTGGTTGGGCAGCCAAGGAGTGTGTGTGCGAAGTTTGGAATGGATAGGGGCAATAGGGGGAAACACTGATCTAGAGCATCTTGTCAAGGGCCATGACTATATAGTATGAACTGAGCTCTTCCCAGGACCTATACGAGGCTACGATTGCTGTGAAAGGTGGGGAGGTCGGCAGAGTGCCACAGGGAGTTCTTCTCTCCCATCTCTGCAAGACATATAGGCCTACGAGAACAGGCTTAATCCCTTGTGAACATCATCCTAGCAACGGACTGTTTGTGATAAGGCAAAATGGGAAGATGCTTCACAACCCCAGGCTCAAGGCTTAGAGAGAGTGTTTCTCCTGTGGTTGTTAGAGAGCTGAATAAGGATGGTGAAAAACCAAAAAACAGAAGAACAAAAAGAACGGAATGAAACAGACTCTTTTTTTTCCTCTTATGCATCCCAGCAAGCACGGTCAGGACCTGGACCAATCAGTGATGTCTCGATTGGGGCCAGATCTATCAAACCATGACTAGTCAGATCTGGCCTATATCACCTGATTTGAACCAACATAAATCCTGCCCATGAAAACGGAAGTCCTGGATTAATCAGAGAGGGTCCGATTGAGGCCAGATAAATATCATAACTAGTCAGATATGTCCCAGAATATAACCTTATGCTATATTTTAACTAACATTACAAACAATAACAATAATCCTGTCAAACTAAAAGGTCCATATGACGTCCTGGTAATGACGCCAAGATCATCCCTGTGATCTGGCCTAGTTCTGAACATCACCGGTGTCACCGGAGGACGTCATCATGACGTCATTTGGCTTGGTGTGATATAATGTGTGCCATCTCTTGCACATTTGATTTGACACCGCTGCTAAAGA
>NC_137816.1:47127243-47152243 GCF_963921795.1 Nannobrachium achirus
CTGCAGTTATTTAGCTGCATTAGTATAGAGTCGGGCTAAGCCAGGCTAGGGACGATGTGGTCATCAGTGCCCATACCCTAGGTGGGATTGGCAAAAGGGCCTTTCTGTGTGGAGATTGCATGTTCTTCCTGTATCTCCTAAGGTAGGTACCCTCACAGAAAACATGCAGTAATCCTGGTCTTTATACTGCCTCCCCCTGGCCAGCCGGGGCGCCTGATGGAGGGGAAAGGAATAATGTGTATAATGTGTTCCTTCCACGCGTCCAACAGATATGTCCAACCGGGGAAACTCCCCCCTGTCAGGTGAAAAGAAGCAACTTGGGACTCCTCATGCATAGAAGGAAGCATGAGGTCAGTGCGTTGTCTCCCCAGGTTGGCAGAGGGAGAGTAGCACCCATGATTACATTAGATAATTATTGACATCGGTTGAAAAAATGGGTTACAAAATCGTGGGATAAAAATGTATAAAAAATGCCCCCGCCTCCACCCCTCCTTTCTCTGTAAATATTATAATTCTACCGAGTTTTTATTCCAATATGTTTTGTATTGTATTGTATGTACATGTATTATTGATTAATTGAGTATGGCTACAATGGACCAATGGAAACAAACCCCCTTGGGCTTTTTGTGTTATCCCTTCAGCATAACCCCTACCTGTACTGTTAACGATCTTGTTAATAAACTTTTCAATCAATCAATATTGTACTCCTGTTAATATTGCACTCAACTCATATTTATTGTCACTTTACAGGTTTATAGGAATAGAAAGTGGGTGAAATTATTTGTTATATGAGCTCCATCATTGCAGTTTCAAGAAAGGTAAAAAGAGATCGAAAAAGAAACAGAAAACTGCTCAGATATCAATATTGTGATTATATGTGTTTTAGATATAGCCGGAGAGACAGAGAGACTGTTAACACTACTGTCAGAATAGGCCCACAGAGCTTTAGCTTTTTAACAACAAAACCAAAACATTTACATATTTTCTACTTTGTCAAACTGGAAAAAATAGTTTGTTTCTCACACAAAATAGTCTCTTTTATACTCATTTTACACCAGGTGAATGAATCAGATAATAAGCAGATCTCGCACACTGACGGTGCAACCTCCAGCAAGTAGAGGATGGATCCGTGTTGAGAATGAACATCACCTGCTTAGAGAGGAGAGTGCACCGATATGATATCCCAGCTAAAGCTGCTAATTAGAAATGGATTGTCAAGCCCTGCTCCCAGGGAATGTGGGGGAGGAAACTGCCAGGATGTCTGGCAAGTCGGGGTTTCAGTCATTTTATATGGAGTTTTAATAACAGGCTGCTGCGCATATAAAAATAACCAGAAATTGCCCCGGGACCATAGTTTACATTGAGTGAAGAAGACTGTCCCTTGCAGAAGAGGGACGCACGCTGTCAGGGGCTCATTCGAATATGACATGAACATGGGCCTATTGCGTCGATATTTACAATTGCCTGTAATAATAATAACCCAGATGCCCTAAGGGTGAGGTCGTGCTGAAACAACAGAGACTGACACAATATGTCCATATATGGGAATTCCCAGATATAAGCTTAATATTGATGACATCATGGGATATCCATATATGGGCATAAAAGGGACAAGGACAGAATTAATTTGCAAGTGTGACTCGCGTTGCGACAACCACACTGGTTATCATGAGACTGACACAATGTGTCCATATATGGGCATTCCCAGATATGGGCTTAATATTGATGACATCAGGGATATCCATATATGGGCATAAAAGGGACAAGGACAGAATTTATTTGCAAATGTGGTTGCTGTGATGCGAGTCAATGAATTCTGTGTTGGCCATATATGGAGCGTGACATGAGGCGTGACTGACTGACTCACCTGAGCTGCAGGTTTTCATGGTAAATGCGACCTACGGTCGCAATAATGAAATAATAATTGCAACTGTAGGTTGCAAGTTTACTATGAGAAACGTCACAGCTTGTCTGTGTCCGTGTAGACGTGTACACATTTTTACAGTCTATTGGTTTGCCGCTCTGACATCATGCTCTGATGTCACTGTGATGTCCGGCACATCTTGTCCACGTATCTGTGTATCTCTGTCACGCCTGACACTGTGGTTCCCCTGACACATCACTGTGACATCACAGGTGATATCACAGGTCACATCACCTATGTAAAGGTCCATATATGCATTCCCCAGAATCGCTTTCATGCCCATATATGAAGATCCCTGATGTCATCGATATACATCACTGGCTAGATACTTCAGACACGTCCCATATCTGTGGGGCTTGTTCAGATGGGATCTCCATGGGCATAAAGGATATTGTATGTTGTGATGTCATGAGAACTACTCTAACAGAATCCTTTTGCCCATATATGGAGATCCCTGATGTCATCAATATTAAGCCCATTATCTAACAGGACTTCATGACAATACATGGATCTCCATATATGGGTAACTGGTCCGATATACATCACTGGCCAGAAAGCCAAGGGCAAGATCGCATGTCGCCCTGAGGCGTCTTACTAGTAATAATAACAAAACATATGATCTAGGCCTACTCTCAATGATAGACTATATGATATAGGCCTACAGCTGTACAACTCAACCTATCAAAGAAAGGTGTTGTTACTATAGGTAAGTAGCCTACTAGTAATAGCCTAGTAATAAATAACTTATTGCTGAGACATATTTTAGTTACGACTGCTTTGTTTGTGGGAGGGAGAGAGAGAGAGAGAGAGAGAGAGAGAGAGAGAGAGAGAGAGAGAGAGAGAGAGAGAGAGAGAGAGAGAAGTCAAGGACCAACTTTGCGGAACGGGGGGAGGGGTGTCCCGCAAACAAAGAGGCAAAATACGACGCGGCGGACGCGCAACTGCTAAAAAGATGTTAAAAATGCAATAACATGAGCATTCTTTTGGTGTAGCCTACACCAGCAGATTCCGTCTCCTCGGGCTTCTTCTTTTACGCGTTATGTTCTCTTTAAATGTTTGGCTTCTTCCAACGCGGAGGAGTTCCTCCCGCTTTGACGTATTTTTGGTCCAGCCCACCACACAGCTCTGCTTTTCTTTTGATCACAGCTCCTCTCTGTCGGAGGAACTGGAGCACAACATGTTGGAGAGCAGAGAGAGACTCCAGCACTGGTGGTCAGGGTAACTTTTTAACAACATTCGCTCCGGTTCGCGGGCGGTTCTTGCAAGGAAAAAGTCCGCATATTCCCATGAACTGAGCGGTCACACGGACCACCACGGTATGAGTTTCACTAGTAGGAGACTCTTCGTGTTGTCAGTCAGCGTCGGTTAACTCTTGTTATAGTTAACCAACCCCGAAGAATTGAGTGAATATTTTTTGTGTGAGAGAGAGAGACTGAGTGAGAGAGAGAAGAAGAGAAGACGGGACCGTGGAGTGGAGAGAAGCGACAGACAATTGAAAGAAAGAGGGCTTTCCATTAACCAAGATGCAGCAGCAGCAGTGGTCCGCCGTGCAGCAGTGGTCCGCCGTGGTGCGCCTCTGTGGAGCCACACTCTGCTTAACTTTGTTGCTGCTGTGCGGAGAAGGTAAGGGCTTTTTACCCCCACGTTGTTGTGCTTTGGAAGCAACTGGCACACACATGCAGACACTATCTATTGGGGTTTGAAGGTCTCCCCCTCTTGACAGTGTACAAATGGACCCGTTAGAGTTCATTTGGTTCCATTTGTACACTGTCAGAGTTACAGACCTGTACGGGTCAATTTAGACCCCCATGAAAGGAACACAAGAGAGTCCCTGAAATCCCATTTTTGACCCATTTGTGGGTCACACAGACCAATTTTTATGGGTCACGGACTAGAGTAAAAAATCACATTTTATTTTCCTCCAAAAAAATAAAATTTAGACTATATTTCAAAAGATGGAAAACCTTTTGAAACATATAATTTTATTTTTTTTAGAAATAAAATCATGTAAGAATTCTATAGCCTATAGCCTACATTTTCAATCAAACAAGCAAACACGTCTATTCCATACATAAAATATAATGATGAATTAAGAAGTAGCCTATAGTGAAAATAGCCGATCTGCAAGCTCTCAACGCGGCGCTAAGAGATGCGTTGTGAGCTTGTAGATCTGCAGTCTTCACTCTAGTTAGGTCTCGGGGTGAATGTTTAATTTCTCTTGGGATCACGGGCTAAAAAGTTTGGTAACCATATTTGCTCTATTAATATAATGCTGATTGAAACCCAAGGTGCGTCATCTGTCTGTCTGCATGTTTGGAACAGTGCGTGCGTGCGTGCGGATCTCTTGGGTTGTTTTGAAGTGTCCGCGACTTCGCACACTGATCGTTTCTCAAGTGAAATGCTGCTATTTAAAGTTGTGGGAGAGAATGCATTTGTCTTGTTTTAGTGTGACAACACATTCACTGTCAAATACATCACAACAAGCTCTGAATGGGCTTTGATTTGAAACTGAGCAGCTAGATATGCCTATGAAACATTGCCATTCAGAAGATTGACTTCCATTATTCTAAATGGAGGTGTCACCTAAACCCTAACCCTAACCCCAGTGGGGGTATTTCTGAATGGGGATGTTTCTAAGTGGAGGTGTTTCTGAATGGAGGTCTGCCTCCAATCAAATGAGGATATTAGAAATAGAAAGTGAGATGTTTCAGACAATTTCAGTAGTGAATGATAAACCCATAATCATAGCCTATTATAGACAGACATATTGGCTTGGCTTTTAGATTAATGGTCAGATAGTGTGTGTGTGTGTGTGTGTGTGTGTGTGTGTGTGTGTGTGTGTGTGTGTGTGTGTGTGTGTTTCCAGGTCCTAAACAATTTTCATTGGCTTTGACATTAGAACAAGCTACAATGCATTGGGTTGTCTTTCTGTCACAGTGACATTGTCCTGCGTGCATCAGATCATGTGTCCCTATCCAAATCGGGTTATCCAATAGCCTCTTCTGTTTTTTTCCCCCTGTTGTTGTTGTTTTGTCTTAAAAGAAGCTGTGTGTGTGTGTGTGTGTGTGTGTGTGTGTGTGTGTGTGTGTGTGTGTGTGTGTGTGTGTGTGTGTGTGTGTGTGTGTGTGTGTGTGTGTGTGTGTGTGTGTGTGTGCGTGCGTGCGTGCGTGCGTGGCGTGCGTGCGTGCGTGCGTGGCGTGCGTGCGTGGCGTGCGTGCGCATGCGCAGTGTCAGACCCTTGTGTCAGAGGATGCCATGATACGATAACATAACGTACGTATATGTGGTGTTTGCCAGTCTCATTACTAGCCTCATTTTCCATTCCCACGCAGGACCTTATAGTTTTAGAGAAAGTGCCCCCCCCCCCCCCCCACCCCACACACACACACACACACACACACATACTGAGTTTTCTTTCTTGCTGTGTTTTCTCTAACACCTTGTATTTACAACATGTTGGAACAACCGCTGGAATGCAAGGACCTTAGTGAAGAGAGGGCCCCTCTAAAGAAACACCCCCATGAAGCATCTCTCTCTCTCTCTCTCTCTCTCTCGCGCTGTCTATCGCTCTCTATTCAAAACGCTTTACTGTCATGAATGCTTCATGAACATCACTGCCAAAGCCACCAAGTACTCTGTGTGTGTGTGTGTGTGTGTGTGTGTGTGTGTGTGTGTGTGTGTGTGTGTGTGTGTGTGTGTGTGTGTGTGTGTGTGTGTGTGTGTGTGTTTCTTTATTGGTATGTTTTCTCATGCCAAAAAGGCTCAATTGTGTGTGCGTGCGTGTGCGAGCGAGTGAGAGTATTTGTTTACCACAAATGTAAGTATCTTCTGTGCATTGTGTTAAGCTCCCAGATCCTCAATACCCCCACACATCTATTTAGAATCTCTCTCACTGTCTGTCTATCGCTCTCTCCCTCCCAACCTCCACCACGATACACCCATATATGACAGACTAGTCAGTGAAATACTTGTGTAATTGGCTGCTTGTGCCTTGTGCTGCTCTCCTTCCGATAGGGGCTGCATGGCAGTAATTGTGACAGACTCCCTAAATGTCACCTGCAGCCTGAGCCTGGCGCCAAAATGTCAGCCAGATAGGATTCAATATCTCATCAAAAACAAAAAGGCTCTGGGATCATCCAGGAAGCTATTTTTAGTCTGGTCTTGTTGTCCTTCAGGGATATAGGCTAGTTATCAACGTTGGCCCCCACGCCCCCCCTCTCCCCAACCCCTTTATCTCTAGGCTGGGGGGGTCACGCAGGCTTTGATGCTAGACGTGTCCTATCATAAAGCAATTAGGTCTCCTGGGGCCCCCGTAATCTTTCCTAGGCCAAGTTATTGACTCGGTGGGCGTGTGTTTTTGATTTCTATTGCGGTTGGCATTTCCATTCTTGCGCATAAGAAGAAGGCACCTTTTTTTCCACTTCTGTATAGCGTTATGTGTTACACGATGTCGAATCTGGGAGAATAAAGAGGAATGGAGCGCTACATGGTTTTGATTTTCAAAGCTAGTCAGAAGGATGTAAATCTTGCATGGCGCAACAAAGGCCAGTCCCATCCGACAATAGCTGGCTGAGAGCCTTGGTATGGCTGCAATTTGTGTGTGTGTGTGTGTGTGTGTGTGTGTGTGTGTGTGTGTGTGTGTGTGTGTGTGTGTGTGTGTGTGTGTGTGTGTGTGTGTGTGTGTGTGTGTGTGTGTGTGTGTGTGTGTGTGTGTGTGTGTGTGTGTGTGTGTGTGTGTGTGTGTGTGTGTGTGTGTGTGTGTGTGTGTGTGTAGTATGTCTTTGTGCTTCCATGTGTGTCTGTGGTCAAGATGCCTTCTCAGCTAAGTCTCTTGGTCTCACAGTAATGGGGCTGAGTTGGTCTAATGGCACTGTGGAGAGTGTATTATACCCTTTAATGATGTGCTCTGGGAATGGGGCCGGCCTTTATTGTGCCGCTAATAAAATCAAGGCACCCAGCATTCATCCCTTTGGCTCCCCACTCATTTACAAATCAGCTATTGATGAGGCCTACATTTCTTGGGAGTGGGTGGGTGGGGCGAGGAAGGCATTCTGTTGCTGCTCTAGTTCCGAGACGCAACAAGACACTGAACCAGAGATGTGTCATCGTCCATCTGACAAAGCGTGGAGAACATTCATGTGATCCATTTGGATGTCGCCTTTATAAAATGAGTGATGTAGTTAGTATTGATTGACTTGGACAGGGTTGAAATAACGCACACAAGGCCCAGGGCTTGACATTAACTTTTTGAGACACTTGTTCTTTGGACAAGTACATTTCCCATTCACTTGTCCGGGCACAAAAGTCACTTGTCCGGATAAAAATGAGACATTTCACAGTATTTTCTTTCTTAAATGCATGCATAGGAGTCAGACATTGAAATAGTCTGCACAGAGCACAAAGCTACTAGGAACGTCACAGAAAAAGTGAAACCAAGAGCCACTTGTCCAATGGACAAGTACATTTTTAATGAGCTTGTCCGGAAGGATTTATTACTTGTCCCGGACAACAGGACAAGCCTTATTGTCAAGCCCTGCTTCAATCATTTGACTATTTCTAGAAGGAGTGACCAGAGGAGGTCATAATTGGAGAGATATATGAAGCAAAACATGATGGATGCAGAGAGGGAATAATAAGGGGTTGGAGAACACTGAGGTTAAGCAGAAACTGCATGGGCTGTGATAAGGGCTCAGCGCTATAGGAGGGCCATCCTGGGCTTGAGAGGGTCTTTTGTGTTCACTCCTTTGGGTCTCAGGTTGCTTTCGCTCTTTCTCCGTTGCCCTGGGTTCCCCTGAGCGGATTGATTAGTCCCCTGCCGTCATCCATCTCCGCCTGGGCAGAACACGCGGACACGTCAGAGGGATGTTCGGTCGCCGAGCCCGCAGGCACGATTATAATTAGCCAACTGGCTCTTAAAATGAAAATGTATGGTTATAGCACATTCCATGAAGTTGTTTCTGACTGTCTGTGTGTAATTATAATGCTATTAATAGAGTTGTAATATCATTTTCTTTTGTAGAACTGGCATATAGAAGACATGTATTATTGTATTACTTTACCTGGTTGGATTATATCCATAACTAGCATTTAAGCTATGATACACAATGATGCAGAGGCTACTACTGTAAGATAGCAAAACATAGAGGACCTAGGAACGAGTGAAGGAGGCTCATGTTAACTTGCTTTCGACTGTGTGGTCGGTTGGCTGATTTTGTATTTTGTCTTTTTTTATTTTGGTCAAACGCACGCTCACTCTCTGCTTAGTGGAGGGGCCCAAAAGGAGAGAGAGAGAACACTTTAATAATGGATCTGAGACCAGCACTGCTGCTGTTGCATAAGTGCATATGATGTTTGCTGCCTAAAATGTGGATAAGTGGGTGGTGGTGGGTTAACTGGGTTTGTGTGTGTACTGTAAGTGCTCGCTTGTTGTATATTTGCAGTTTAATAACCTCGGATGCACAGAAAAACTGATACACAAATATAAAGATGCGGGGAGCGCATATGTTTTGTTTCTAGCGGATTCTGTGTGTGCGAGCATGAGCATGCATTCATATGTATGCCATGTACCGGTACTCAGGCATACCCATGTACTCATGTATCATGTACTGCGTGTGTGTGTGTGTGTATGTTATGAATGCTGTGTATCAGATACCTTTTCTATGTATATGTGTGTGTGCGTGCCCTCCCCTGGTCTAGCTGGTTAGGTCAGTGCACGTGCTAGTGCTAGGACTCTTGCTTTCACCTAAGGGGGTGGGGGGTATGGCCACTTGATACCCCCACTGCGCTGCATGTGTCTCTGTTCAACGGATGGAATTGCACCTCCAAGGTAGCGGAGAGGTAACCTGTGATATTACTCCGTTTCCCAGACCCCCTCTCCCGCACCAACCCAGCACCACCATAACCACCCTCAAGGGCTTGCCTTTTTTTCTTCCTGATTTGTTAACGTGGTCGAGGGGCGGAGATACACAAAAACACACACACACACACGCACACACAGCAGATGGCCGAGCAAGTGCGGTACGGATTTATGTCTGTCCGCCCAGCACATTTCAATAACTTGCACACTCAAAACCCCTGCTAGCACCAACGCCAAATCCAGCTCCCCACCCCCCAAGCACTCGTCGTCCTCCTCATATTCCTACAACCTTCCCATAAATCACCTGGGCTCTCCGCGTTTACCCCGCCGGAGAAGAGCCTCCAGACGGGCTGTGCTGTGCCGTGCTTGGGAGCGGGAGTGTCTGGTTTCGGAACACGATGCCATGGCACGTCCCCGGGGACCTGTTTCAATTAGGTTCTCGCTTGCACTAATATATGTCACCGATGTCCCGTGTTTTTTAGAGGACACAGGCAAACAAACAAAACGCTCTCGGGCCCCTGGTGGGGTCCCTGCGCTCGGTACAGAGAAAGGGCTGGCATTGAAGAGGACATTTCTTTTTTTTTTCTGTCTGCTTAGCGCTAATGCACTAATCCAACTTCCCCTGGGTTGTATAGATTATTGGGGGATCCGTAGGTTGTAATAAACCCAAACTGTGTGTTTGTGTGTGAGTGCGAAAGGTCTCAATGGGGGGCTGCCGTAGAGGACAGACAAGATAAGCCTGCGTAGAGGAGGGAAGTGGAGACTTGCTGACTGAACACAGCCCACAGGAGGCATAGTGGACAATGACGTTCTGAAGGACATGCACTCAAACACACACACAAATACACAGTAATGGTGCTTTATTTTTGCTTGGTTTTTGGAGGCTTTGGGTTGTCAGCCGATGTTGTGCATGACTCAACGGTGTGAAGTAGAGCCAGGCCGCTGTATGATATAATATGATATGATGTATATGGTCTGGCTGATATATTGATATATTGTCTTTTTTTATGACATTGCTGTCAGCAATTATGTCATGTAAATATGTATATATATATATTTAAAGTTTTTGAAATTGATTAGAAATGATTTTGCCCTTTCTTTTAACAAAATATCAGTCAAAACAGGTAATCAGGGGCCTAGGGCTCAGGATCTGTGTCGGACCCAAGACATCTGCCATCGGGTTGGGCTCTAGTGTGGAGATTGACAAGTGTAAGCCCTCGCTGCTCCCACTTTGTGAGCATGGCATAAACTAAGGCATCACTGGGAAATGATTGTTTGACTGTCACAAGGGAAACGCCTGTGTCTCTCTCTGTCTCTCTCTCTCTCTCCCTCTCTCTCTCTCTCTATCATCACTCCATCTCCACAGCCTTTCAGTCACACATCATAATTGAGCCACTTACATTTATTGTCGGTCTTGGTAACCAAGACATGACAGACGGACTAATGCAACGAGTACGAGCCATCGCTTTGTTCTTTGAAAACCTCGGAACTATCTGTGTGCAGTAAACTACTCCCAACGTTGTGTTTTGCAAAGTGCCGCAAGACGCGGAGGCGGTGGCATGTCCCTAACCCTAACCCATGTCGGGTGGCATGTCGGTTCTTCACAAGCGGGGGCCACGGCCAAGAGGGCCGTTATAGGCAGAAGAGCACAGTCTTTGTGACCTCCGTTTTCTCCCTCTCCCGACAGTCCCGACCCTCGCTCCCTCCTACTGTCCATACAGTAGGAGTAGACAGTCAGCAGATTGGGTGAGAGGTCAGGGTATAAATAACTCCCGAGGCAGACCAAAACAGACACGGTCTCTTCGCGAACTGGACACAGCCCTGCACTGACTGCGTCAAGGTCATCGAGGTGAGGCCATGTGTGTGCCTGTGTTCAATCTCTGCTGCGTCGCCCCCGCACACTTCTCCTCGCTCCCTAAGCAGCCGCACAAGGACAGAGGGAGAAAGATTTAGTTTTTGTCCCCCATTAACTGTTGAGAGGGCTGTGTGATTCTGTGTACACGCACACACACACGCGCACCCAGACACACACACACACACACACACACACACACACACACACACACACACACACACACACACACACACACACACACACACACACTGTGCTTAATGCCATTGCAATTGGCTGTGGCTCAGGAGGTAGCAGGTAGCAGGTTGGCCAATGGTCCGTCGGTCGGCGGTTCAAATCCTGGCTCCTCCTGTCAACATGTCGAAGTGTCCTTGGGCAAGACACTGAACCACGCGTTGCCTCCAATGGTGTCAGCTCGCCAGTTGCCGCCATTGGTGTGTGAATGTGGGAAGTGAGGACGCTGGCGTTGACTGTTCGCCGCTTCACTTCCCAATGTATGAATGAATGGACCATTGTAAAGCGCTTTGAGTTCGCAACTTGCTTAGAAAAGCAATATAAAAATGCAATCCATTATTGCTTTATTTCTCTGCCAGCCATGACTCCAGTGGTTACTCACTCACTCACTCAAGGAGCAGCAAGGCCTATAGGGGCCGCAAGCGTAGCTTTTCGACTCTTAGTCGTGTTTTGGACTGGGGGGTAACAAAAAGGGTGTTTCTTTGCAGACAAAAAGTGTGTTTCTTCAAAATGAAGAACACTTCCCAAGTTCCCATGCTCTGGAGGGGCGGTCAGAGATTTCAATATGGATTGAAGTTATAATTTGCACAGGAATAATGAACAGGAATATAACGGTAACAATAGTTTTTTTATTGCTGCTACAATGTACCTATGAGATAAACCTTGATGTGTCCTTTCCTCTCTACTACGTCACCTGCACTCATCCCTGCACTCGCTCATCTACGTCACCCGTACTCTGCACTCTCTCTCTCTCATCTACGTCACCTGTCCTCAGGACTCTCTCTCTCTCGAGTAATTTTCCTCATCTTGCTACGTTCGGTTCTCACAAACCGCGGTACGACTTAAGTAAGTACAAACACAGAGACACATAGACATGTGAGACCACACACTTGAGAGTGCACACCCACATTCATGCACGCACACACACACGCGCGTGACAGTCCCCCAATACGGCCACAGTCCCTACAGCTGCACGTATGGCGGTGATGATCAAGGCCACATAAGATGGTGTGTGAACCGATGGAGGAGGTTCATCACTGGATAATGGAGAAAATAACTAACCCTTCCAACAGGGTCCTTTATAGTCGAACTTAGCTCAAGGACAGTCACACACAACACGCACAACAACACACACACACTCACATGGGCAGTGTGTTCCCCGCAGGCCTTGCATGATCTCAGAGAGCTTTGCAGCCTTCTAGAGTGACACCTCTCACTTTTGTCCCCTTCCAACGTCGGCGAGCGGTGATGTCACCCTGGAGTGTGAGAAGCTGAAACCCTACGCTGGACACCACACAATGGCTGTTGAGAGCTAATGCTGCGTTGCCTCGCAGCCAGTGGCACTTGTTGTTTTCGCAGTGGTAGTGTGTGTGTGTGTGTGTGTGTGTGTGTGTGTGTGTGTCTGAAGTACCTGTTGTAATTAACACCTTGTTCGCTCATTGGCGCTGTAGTTACACCCCAGCCCACTGTCTCTGACTTGTTTGCTTGCAGGTCTTTAGTTTCTATACATATATACCGCTCATGCTTTGCTGCCTTGACTATTATGCTCTTACCCCGCAAAACACACAAATCAGGTAGTTTTAGGAGGGGAGGAATGGTGGTGTCGGCCTGTCGGGTGGGGTAAGAGTTCCCTTTTGTTAAACAAACAGCAAAGGGCTTAAAGTGGAGGCCTTAGTGAAGGCTTGGACTGGATGGTGGTGGTGGTGGGGGTGGTGGCTGAAAGCGCTGCACTCCCTCTCTAATGAACTTGAGTGTCCCATAGAAGCAAGGGGTGGGTGGGTGGGGGGGGGGGGGGGGGGGCGCTCTTTTCATAAGAAGGCAAGCACCACGAAGTGTCAAAACAAGCCCCGCCCCCCTCGCCGCTCGCTGGGGCTAAACGCCGCCTTTTGACTCCACGGAGCGTGGAGCGCCTGAAGGGGACGCCGACGGGAGAAAGGCAGGGGGAGGCGCCCATTTACTTCTTAAAACAATGGCCTCTTGAGTTTAAGCAGGCAGCCCCCACCCAACCCCCCAGCCTGCCTCCCCCAGCTTTTCTCTCTTTAGCTCTTCCTCCGAAAACACCAACCCTCTCACCCAAAAAACCCTCTCCCATCATGTATTGCTCACTACATCCAATTAGAACCTACTATCTCACATGAGTTTGAAAGGCCCCGTGCATTTCAAGGAGGCGCCTCAAGTAAGTGTGTGTGTGTGTGTGTGTGTGTGTGTGTGTGTGTGTGTGTGTGTGTGTGTGTGTGTGTGTGTGTGTGTGTGTGTGTGTGTGTGTGTGTGTGTGTGTGTGTGTGTGTGTGTGTGTGTGTGTGTGTGTGTGTGTGTGTGTGTGTGTGTGTGTGTCTTAGTATTCAGAGGAGAGTCCACTTTGGGCTCCTCAGCAGCACTCAATCTGTCATTGGAGGACCTGTGTCCTCTCCATTCGCCTCCGTCTTTTTAATTCACCCCTCTTCACCCATCCCTGCCTTGGCCAAAACTCTACCCACGTGTTTGCGACCCCTTAGATTGCTTCTCTCTCTCTCTCTCAACCCCCAGTTGCAGTCCCCAACCAGCAGCAGCCCCCCCCCCCCCCGGTCTGCGTGCGTAGCCACAGATGAAGAGTGGCAATTAGTCCAAAAAACCCTGGCAATTATGGTGGCTGATTAAAGAGTCAGCCTCCTCCGGCAGCTATGTATAATACTATGACACCTACTCGCTTCTTGTCTCATAAAAGTCGGCCCCCACAGTTGTTCCACTTCCACAGTGATCGATAAGATGTACACCCCTCCCATCAGAGCCAATCCCGGCTGGCTGAACACACTGCTTTTTATGCGTTGCAGTGGTGTGTGGAGTTGTCACCAGGGGCGTCACAAGGGGGAGAGGGGGGGGGGGGGGTGAAAATGTGTGCAAATCTTTCAATATATGTATTTTTTTTTTTTTTTTAAAGATGTGTTTATTAACAATTGTCAATCATTATACAAATATCATCAAACAATGTATCACTCTTTTTTTTTTTTGAAGAAGACAATAAAATAAAAAATAAAAGACAAGATGAAAGACAAAAAAGGATAACAAAAAAGACAGAAAACCCAATCCTCCCAAACCCACCCCCCACCCCATTCCCCGAATAATATATGTATTTTTTAAGCGAACATTTGTAACTCAAATTCTGCTTCTGGGGGTCCCTGGAACTAAATATTTTGAGATGGGGGTCCTTGGCCAAATACATATCATTTTGGGGGTCCTTCACATGAAAAGGTTTGAGCACCACTGACATAGAAACATAGGTTTTCAAAAAACCTTAGAAGGATTCGAAATATTCAAAGACTTGCACAAATTTTCATGATTTTTCAAAAAAATAGCAGATCTACAAGCTGGCTGTGAGCTTGTATATCTGCTATTTTTCAATGGTTAAAGCACAAAATAATCCATAATAATGCGTTCCCAGTCTAAATGGGTTAACCCCCTCCCCTTATGGAGAACATTCATGGGGGGCCCGCAGTGAATCCTTGTACCCAGGGCCCAGAACTTGGTGCGACACCCCTGGTTGTCACTACAGACGGCTCTTGATGTCTTTATGGCTGTCTGACTGTTTGTAATAAAGCTGGCCAGACAACTTGGGCCTGTATATTTGTTCAGTGAGTCACTTTATACGGATCAGAGGACAGCAGCCTGGAGTTTCCACAGTCCGACGACCCATTAGTCCGGCGTGCGGTTAGGGTTAGAGATTGTTTTTAGTCAATGGAGAAAGACGGGTGAACGCAACGTCGTACTAATGACACGTCGGAACAACACTATACGCACCCGGCTGTGTGTGTCGGGCTTCTTGAGGTGTGTGAGCGACGTACAATCGCACTCGCTCTACTAAATGGCATTTTTGGCCCCGAACGGCTTTCATGTGCGATTCAATCGTCCTCTCAATTTGCCACGCTATCTCTGAAGGGGAGTGCGCTGTGTCTTCGTTTGCCAAAATAACCCCACAGCAGTCCTGCATCAGTTGACCCCTGTGCTCGTGCCAAGCAGCACTGCACAGCACAAACAAAAGCCACATTGTTTTTTTCCGTGGGGGGATCTTTGGAACGGATGTTTGTCCACACAAGGCTGTATTCAGAAGACCCCAGTCTGTCTGGCTTAACCTCAGAATGCCCTGTCACCATCATCCCACGTACATAGACGGACTGTACCCTCAGGTTACCACTGTAAATAGTGGAACACATAAATGCCACACATTTAGATTGGGCTTTAAATTCCAGCCGCCTTTTTGGCTGCGTTTATCCAGACCGACTTGCCTAATTGGATGTGGGTGTTAGGGATGGGACGATATGAAAATGTCATATCTTGTGACAAAAGAAATCACGATTTACGATAATATCACGATAATCAAATTCCATTATCCTGGGGCGGAACATTTGCCAAAAAATAGCAGATCTACAAGATCAGCTATTTTTTGGCAAAGACATTTGATAGAGTGAAAAAAAAGACTGTATCAAGTACGTATATTATAAGTACCTTTTACCAATTATAGAGGGTTTAAATGGTACCGGATATGCAGCTCGGCAAATAAAAGTTGAATTGATCCCAGTGTATGACAGAGGACGATATCACGATAAATTAAATCTCCACGATACGAGTGCTTTTTATCAGGATAAACGATAATATCGCGCATCGTCCCATCCCTAGTGGGTGTATAGTCTATACTGTAGCTGCGAGGATATATCTGTCCCTCAGCTAAATGAAGTCAAACGATCAATAGAGATGATATTAGAGCTGGGAAGCATTAGAAGCAAGGATAAGAAAGAAGAGAGTGGTCTTGGGAGTGTAAGTCATGTGGACGAAGGTTTTAGTGGAACCGGCCTAAGGATGTGCTGTGCCTAAATGATCCCTGAGGACACAAACTAAATCACTTCATGGCTCGAGGGGAACTTGGAGGAGAGATAACAACAACACCAGTCTCTAAACGCAACTAGAGGGACCATCTGCTAGACACAACAGAACTGACTGGAACATTGCCTTGAACAATTTTCTGCTGAAAGTTGTCTCTAATTGGGTCACCAAAAGGGGTTCTTGTTACTGCATGGTATGATGCATAGTGTTTCTATTCTGAGGAGCACCCCCCCCCCCCCCCCCCCCCCGGTTGTTATCATGAATTCAGCTGCTATGTACTGTATTTGTCTGTGTGTCCCTCCACGTCAGGGAAAGTTATCCAGCGTTGGCCCATGTCTTTAACAGCCGTTAATTCGACACAACCCACACTGAAATCCCAGGTCTGTTGCCTATCTTGCATAGTACCACAGAGATAAAATGCACTGCTGGGCAAAGCCCGGGATCACAATTAGTCCTCATCTTCATTTAGCACACTGCGATTCCGATTAGTACGATTACCTAATGGCACACTCCAAAATCACAGAAATGAGTCCAAAATGGTTGCTCTTGAAGGCCAGTTTCCGTTCCTCTGTGAGTAATGCGTATTAATGGCTGTTAACTGGGAGGCCTCAGCCCTTGCAGTGTCTGTTCACTGTCATTGTCACACATGGCAGGGACGCCACATGCTCATATGGGTTAATTGCTTTCCTGGAAGCCCGCGGAGACAGGCCCCGCGAATGGCTGACCGCTGTGGAACAGACAAGGGGGCTCTGCTCTGGGAGTTTCCTAAATCTAATCCAGACAATGTGCCTGAGCTGCTGGCTTTTATTTAAGGAAAGAGGCCAAAGGTAGATGGGACAGTGTGACATATGGATCAGAACTAAGTTATCTGGATGAATAAATGCATAGGCTGGTGCAAGGTTTGTGAATTAGAAGTTATTTTTTTGTCCTGTGAAGGAAATCCGTGGCTTCATACATTTCTTGCACGGATGGAAGAACAATGGAATGGAGACGGCTCCAGTTACAGTAAGTGTACTTTGCCATAGTTTGTTGGTGCTGTGTCTGACAAAAACTCATCAGTTGTGGGGGGGAAGGTTGTTGTTAGTGTTGATCAGGCCCAGGAGGTTGGTGCTGCTCAGAGATCCTGTCCAGGTGTTGGCCTGGGAGGGGGGTTGGGTATCTGGGACCAGGCCTAATCAGAAGCAGGCGTCGGACGTGGACCCGCAGGGCCAAAGCAGAATGAAATCACAATTGGAGAATGGGGGGAACGGTGAGTGGAATGTTCCTCGTCTTCAACGTTTTCAGGCCAAGGACCCCGTAGTTGAGAGAGAGATGAAGCAAGCAAGGACCCCCACATTCACAACCTGTTATTTTGGATTCATGTCAATTTGTGTTTTCAGATATTTAACCACTTGAACCGTCAATACTTAATAAACTTGACCTTTCACTCTGTACTTAGTCTGTTCTTTTTCCCCTCTACACCAAAGCTCTTTGCCGAAAATAGCCGATCTACAAGCTCACAACGCCTTGCAGTGCGAGGCGTTGTGAGCTTGTAGATCTGCTATTTTTGGCTAAAATTCTCCGAATATGGACGCTAGGGTTCAAGTGGTTGATCTAAAAAAGGAGAAAAAAAGGTTTCTATCACAACAAAGATTTGGCCGACCCCCTGTAGTAACTCTGAGGACCCCCTAGGAGTCCCGGACCCCCTGTTGAAGACCCCTGCTCTACTGACTTCCTGGTTGGAGCCTCAAACAGTTGTTAGTCGTCACTCACTTCACACTCGCTTTGCTATCGGGGGGGGGGGGGAATGCTACCGGTGACCGTCTTGGACTAATTAGATGTGTTGTGGTATGCAGATATCTATATGACCTCGCCATTCTAACCATGAATGTTTACTCAAACTTATCCGAGACTCGCGTTTCCTCATCGGAATGCTTCCGCCTTCAGAACTACAGAACGTAGGAATACTTCCGCATACAAAAACGTCATGTCCTAATATGAGCGAATGGCGACGGCGATCAACGTCACGTGATATGTTCGGCCATTTTTACACAACAACAAGGAACGCGATGAGTCTCGGAGAAGTTTGAGTAAACATTAATTTATTGGAAACATATGGACTAACACATGCCGACGAGTGGGCCCATCGGTAGATAGAAAACTGTTTGGACGATGCAGTGATCACCTTATTGATTTGTACATGTTTTGAGCTGAAAATGGACGCTGGAGCTCAACCAGCAAGAGCGTTCTGACTCTTGTAGGGAGTAAACATCCCAATATAAGCGACCCCTAAAAGAGTTATAATTTATGGCTATATACTTCTGTCTTCATCTCCCGGCCCTACCTTAACTGAGTTTGTTTAGGTTGGGGGCTGTGGGGGATGTTCAGGAAGACAGGTAATTGCCTGAAGCAAAGATGAATGCATCTTTAGATCCGTGGCCTCGTTGCAAGGTCATATGTACAGCACCGAGGCTGACTACTGCACCGAGGCTGACCGGTGGACTGGCAAGGCACTGAACTTGATTAACACAGACCTTCTCCTATGTGTATGCCTCATAGATAGAGCTCTCCGACAGGCATACCTTCAGACAATGTCAGCCAGTGGTCTCTCGCTCCCTCTCTCACTCTCTCTCTCTCTCTCTGAGTGCCTGCCTGCGGGCTGCTTTAGATGCCAGATTGATTGTTGCAACCTTGGCAGACAAAGGGGAGGCAGGGACGCACCTTTAGAGGGGAACTTCATAAAACACAAGCGCTCCTGAAATGGTTCATTTAATGGGGACGCTGTCGCTGTGTGGGCTACACTTGCTTATAGTGAAACAGGCAGCAAGCTGATGGCATGTGTCAAGGCTTTTTACACACGCCACCCTCCCTGTTACTCAATAGAGAAGGGTTAGCTTTTATGTCCATTAGGCTTCCCCCTGAAAGACGATTCACAAAGACCCCTCAAATTATTTGATTCAAGCACTCATTTTCTTTTTGCCTTCTTCTCAATACTAGCTTTGTTGTCACCTACTTAAAGGCCCACTTCAACTCTGGGACAACCATATCTTATTTTATTGTTGTTTGGGACACGATCAACACAATCCTGAGGCTGTTTTTTGTGTTCAATCTGTGTTTTGAGATATTGTAGTATTTCAGCATGACTAGTGATGCATTTGGCATGATCGTGTCCCACACAACAATAAAATAAGATCTGGTTGTCCCAGAGGTGAAGTTGTCCTTTAAGTTGGTCTATCTGTTTCTCTAAGTAGACTTCACAATAAAATATAAATACACAATGTTCAATAAAAGTAGCTCTTATTCTGAAATCTTCTAAGCATTATGAGTATTTATGAGTTTTTATAACTATAATTCTACAGTAGGCTATTAAGCAGATTATATAATGCAGTTATGAGTATGTTTATATAATGCATTATAGGACAACTCTCCTATCCGGATCAATACCGTCGGGAGAAGGCGCGCTTCTCTGCAGTGAAGATCTGTCTTAGTATAACTGGGTGCAGATTCATGAAGATATCAAAGTGAAGGGAACATCCGCACTCTCTTGAGTAATTTCTTAAGAACTTATTTTAGGAATTAAATAAGCACAGCAGCAGCAGTGTCTTATCCAGAGAAACAAATGCGTTTCAGCCTGCTGGCCTTCCTCAGCGTTTCAAACTGATTGACTAACTAATTGATCTCAGGAACGTACAGATCGCTGCTACAGTAAAATAAACAACTGATCAGCGGACAGGACTTTTATACGGTCGGTTACGTGGTTCTATTGCATTGATTTTACCTAGTGGGACTGTTTTTAGTCGCGGTCACAGCCTCAAATCTGCACATAGGTTGGGTTCGCTCACTGTGCTGCGCAGGATGGAGTATAATTATATCGTCACTGTCGGGCCAAAACCTCGAATGAATGACGTCATGTTTGGAATCCGATCCCCATCCGATCGGTCCCATCTCTAATATTGGCTGAAGATATCTATTATAGAGCGAAACCGAGAGTTTGCCTAGTATGGAGCCCTGGGGGACTCCGTTCAGCCAAGTATGGTGTAGGTGGGTAATGAGGCTGCAGCTCGGTTGTCAAGACCCTGAGTTTGAACGACGACGCCTTTGTGGAAAGAGATGAGCGCCAGAGTAATGAAGGGATCAGAGTAACGTCACTCGGTCACTCAACATGCTCCGACTGTCTGCACACTTTAAAAGGTGTCACTGTATGTTTTCTTCATTCATCCCAGGGTCGTACGCTTTCACTGTATATACTGTATATTCTAGGCCAGTGGTTCTCAAAGTAGATTTCAGGGACTCTATGGGGGTCTAAATTGACCCTTACAAGTCTGTAACTTTGACAGTGCACAAATGGAACCAAATGGACCCTAACAGGTCCATTTGGTTCCATTTGTACACTGTCAAAGTTAAGGGGAGACCATCAAATTTCAAAGTTTGAGAACCACTGTTCTAGGTGTGTGTGTATGTGTGTGTAAGAGAGAGAGAGAGGGAGTGTGTGAGACAGGTGGCAGTGCATGGCTCAGACCAGTTGCCAGCCAGCCATAACGGCAGGCCCAATACAGGGACTCAGCTGGCGCCCGGCGCCTCCAGTCCTCCAGTCAGATATGTGGCCCTGGCTGAGTGCCACATAAGCACACAACAAGCGCACGCACACACACACACACACACACACACACACACAAGCGTGCACACGCACACACGCACGCTTGCATGAACACACGCACACACTCTGCTTTCTCAACAGCTTCTTTCCCTGGCTTTGCTTTTTTTTCTTTCCTCTGCTCTCTGCTGCCACCACTGAAGCTGGTACCGCTGGCTGTACTCTGGTCCCCCCCAAAGGGCTAAAGGTAGAGACACTCATCAGGCTGAGTGGTGCCAGTGCCTGGGTATAATTGGATTTAGTGTTGGCACGCTGCCCCCCTCCTCTCTCAAGCCGGATGGCATTGATTTATGAGCCGGGGCCTGGGGTATACTCTGCTGCATGTAACCACCGAGCTGAGCTCCTTGAAGAGCTCTTTGGTGTACTGTGTCTCAAAGCCTTGGGACCCCCACCCGCTTTCTTGCCCTGTACGTACTACACGTCCAATCTAATAACGGCCAGGAAAGTCAATTGGTGCTGTACACTACAGTAGTAGATATCTATTTGAAAAGGTGAGCTGATGATGATGAAGTGGAGGTTGGTCAGACAGCCACAGGTCTTTCACTGTTTCGTACGGGGTGATGACAGACGCTTCTGTCGGGAGTGCTGCGTGGAGATGAAAACGGCTGCTATATCTTTTTCCGATGCAGTGAGTGTTGGTATGATCAGCGTTCCACTGACCGGTTAACCGTAGAGCGGGGAATGATGGATTGCATATAGGGATGGGACGATAAGTGATATTATCGTCTATTGTGGAGATTTAACTTATGGTGATATTGTGCTCCGTCATGCACTGGGATCAATCTACCTTTTATTTGCTATTTTTTGGAAAATGTTCCGCCCCAGGAAAATGGATTTTGATTATCGAGATAATATCATAAATCGTGATTTCTTTTGTCACAATAATCGTGATATGAAATGTTTCATATTGTCCCATCCCTCGATAGATTGCATATCGTCTTTGTCGGGTGGAAACATTGTACGTCCAAAACCGTTTGTTTTGTATTTATCATTTCAAAAACGAGTGAAAACAGCTGATCTACAAGCACACAACGCATCGCACCGCGAGGCGTCGTGTGCTTGTAGATCTGCCTATTTTCACCAGTTTTGTGCGACAGTCTTGTATGATGAAGCAGGGTTTTACTTTACGAAAAAACATACCAATTTGAAACTTGGAAATACGAAGTTTCTGCCCGACGTTGACAATATAATATGGCGCGGGGACTTGACTTCCTGTATTGCTATCCCAACCCAGCCCTTATCCCTTGCCAAGCCCCTTGTACCCTGTCATGCCGTAAGGTGTAAGAACGCTCTGTCCTCGCGTCTGGCATGTTTTTGGAGCTGTGTGAAGCACAGGCTCCCTATACGTGGCCGTGTGGGTCTGTCTGTCTGTGTGTCTGTCTGTGTGTGTGTCTGTATGTAGCCTGAACTTCCTAAACTTCGGCACGCCACTAGTCCCACAGTTTTGCCACCACACACTCGCGCCATATGTCAAATCGAACGGCTTACTCGGGAATCGTGGGCTATTACTTTTCTAAGAGAAAGGTTCTATAGTTTAATTGATATTAATTTATTAGTGAATTAATTTTCCCCATTGACTTATAATGGGAATCGCAAAAACTCACATTCAATTATTTGTCTCTCGCAAACCATAGGGGCTAGAGTTTCAAGACTTGGAGAGGAGGTTCATAATGATTTCAAGGATTAAATAAAAAATAATTGTGTCATTTGGCCGCATGGTGGCGCCATAACACCCCACTTTACGTTTTGGCCTGTAACTCTTGAACCGTAGGTCGGAAAATTAAAAATATTTTTTCCCTGGATTCCTTGGGTCATGACGCATCTCCCCATATAGGCCACGCCCATTTGCGCCATGATAGATTTTCCGCCATCTTGAATTTTCTCCAAAACACACTTTTTGCTCCTTTTCCTACATATTTTCTTCAAATGTCACAAAAATCGGTACACATGATCCACACACACACACACACACACACACACACACACACACACACACACACACACACACACACACACACACACACACACACACACACAGCTCCACTTCACACGGGTGTGATTTTTTAACTTGACGGTTATTCTTGGTGTAACACACTTACTGTATACAACCGCCCCGCTCCCCCCCCTGCCCCCCCATGTTGTCAGCACTCCCAACACAGGCTACCCGGTCACTCAGGCAAGCAGAGAGCGGCCCTGGAATGCAAACAAATTCTCCCCTTTACCCTTGAACTGCTGTTGACCTGAAGCCCGAGTTATACTTGGTTTGCGCGCGGCCGGCGGGTGTTGTTGCATTGCACCCCGGAAATAGCAGATCTACAAGCTGACAACGCGCTGTGAGCTGGTAGATCGTCTATTTTTGTCAGCTAAGTATAAATCAGGCTTCAGCTTATGTTTCAGTGGGGTGTGTGTGTGTGGGGGGGGGGGGGGGGGAGTTGGACTGGCCACGTTACCTGTAGCTCGCCTTCCTCAACAGTAGCCATTACTCATGGAAAGATGTTTTTCATCTGCTTTTCTTTTCTTGGTTGACGTACATCAGTGGGTTTCAAACTTTTTCATATCAAGGTCCATTATTTATCTGGCATTTGAGCCACCAATTTTGGGCCTAAACCTCTTTGCCTTTTTAAATTTAATTTGCCTATTTTGAAACACATTTGAAAATAGTTTTACTAGCCGATCTACATCGACACGTCGGGAGCTTGTAGATCAGAATGTTTTTCAAAATAGTGAAAAAAAAGAAAGAAAAGAAGTAAGGCCTCTCAGACCCAAAAGTTAGAATATTTTGTCATTGTTGGATAAGATTTTGTCCACAATTCCATCCATGTATTGATGTTGGTACCATAGGAGAAATAACGTGTAAGGTTCCATTTGGTTTAATTTTACGCTCTCAAGAGTTAAAGGTCTATAAGGGTCCATTAAGTTACCAACTCTCCATCATTTAGCTGGGGACCACCTGGAACCCCTTCAGGGACCACTGGTTGAGAACCAATGGTGTACACGATCACTATAGCAAGCTGTTCTATCCACACAGAGGCATAAAGCAATTTAATTAAAATAAATCCTGAATTGGAGCTTTTTGGACACTTAGTGTGAAGTGAGCGGTGCTATTTATGAGTTGATTTTAGAAGCGTACCGCTAGCCAATCACAGTGCGTCCTGCGAAGCTTGGCGAATGGGACCCTGGCGTACAACAAACTTTGATCCCGGACATTTTTGAACACGTTTTCCCCCCAGTTTTTGACCGGACAACAAACTTTGATCTGTTTGTGCCAGGATGTAGGATTGTAGGCCATATCTAGGCCTGATGTAGTCACGATTCAGTTTACTTAATCCCGGAGGTTTTTGAACAGGTTTTTTCCCCTTGATGTTTGACCGGACAAAGCCAGATGTTGGCGTTATAGCTCCTGTTCCAGGGCCAGCGCCGCTTCAAGAAACGCTTCTCATGACTGGCGTCAGTGGCGTGCTACCAACTAGTTGTCTGCATGCTGCCGCCTCCCGGGAGATACCAGTGGCAGAGACCTAGTGGAGCCGTTGTGTCCTGTCTGGGAGCCACATCACATGACCGTGGCGATAGCTTTGAGATGATGTCGAAGAAGGAAGGGGACATCAGCGCCGACCTCGTGCTGCTGATCCGTCGGAGAGCTCGGGGTCGCGTGTGCTAAATTTCAACAAAACCACCATTCACTGTGGGGCCGCGTGCACCAGCACTGTGACAGTGACAAAACGCACACCCGGCGTGCACATAAGTTGCAAAGCTATATGACAGCAGATGACATATTTTCCCAGGCTGTTGGTTTGAATGAGGGCTTGAATCAAGCTATTCAGATCTGATTAATGATCCCTGTGATCTGCATCAATGTTAATACATTGATGTGTGAATCTGCAGTGCATAGAACCCTGTACTGGTTTCTCCAGTTTCTGATGAGCCCTCAGTCTCATGCTTAATTTATTATACTACCGTAATTCCTTTTTATACGACGCAATTGTGAACAATAGCCAAGTCCGATAACATGTCCATGTCCATTGGCCAATCACACACACAGCAAAAACAGCAGATCTTCAAGCTCAAAGCGCAGCACGATGCATTGTGAGCTTGTAGATGGCTTCTTTTTGGCAGTTGACACGGTCGTACGATGAAGTGTGAATCGAGCTTTAGATCTGAGCCACAGATGAGTTAGTGGTGTTGTACTTTCTGCCTGGCTTACAGTTTCCATGCAGATACTCCCATTCCTGTGGGAGAGAACAGCACTCCATGTGTAATGGGGAGACTCAGAGAGAGACTAGCACAAAGGCGCCAAAGAGAGATATTGAAATTAAACATCAGAAGGGGAGGAACGCTATATTTACTCACTGTCCGTTTCGAGATGTGCTCTATTCTCCCCTTGCGGTAGCAAAGTAAATTGTGTAGTGCTGCAATGTGTAGTACAATGCACTATATCACAATGTATTATTTGCTGTGGTACACACTACACAGGAGGCTGCTTCACAACAAAACAACTTGAATCTCGATTAAGTGGCCAGTGGGCCAGCTGTGTTGAAAGGATGCACACACACACTCTCTCTCTCTCTCTCTCTCTCTCTCTCTCTCTCTCTCTCTCTTACATTGTCTTGTAAAAGTCCAATCTCAATCATGTCATGGGCCGTACGTAGC